>NC_091243.1:8478318-8755895 GCF_040958095.1 Procambarus clarkii | reverse complement strand
CAGTTCCTACAGGCGCTCTTCATATCCCATCCCTCGTAACTCTGGGACAAGCCTCGTCGCAAACTTCTGAACCTTTTACAGTTTCCTTATGTGTTTCTTCAGGTGGGGACTCCATGATGGCACGGCATACTCTAAGACTGGTCTCATATAGGCAGTGTAAAGCGTTCTGAAAGCCTCCTCACTTAGGTTTCTGAATGATGTTCTAACTTTTGCCAGTGTAGAGTACGCTGCTGTCGTTATCCTATTTATATATGCCTCAGGAGTTAGATTAGGTGTCACATCCACTCCCAGGTCTCTTTCTCGAATCGTTACAGGTAGGCAGAGTCCCCTTCATTGTGTACTATCCCTTTGGTCTCCTATCACCTGATCCCATTTCCATAACTTTACATTTACTCGTGTTGAACTCCAGTAGCTATTTCTCTGATCATCTCTGCAACCTGTCCAGGTCCTCTTGGAGGATCCGGCAATCCTTATCTGTCACAACTCTTCTCATTAATTTTGCGTCATCCGCGAACATTGACATGTGGGATTCCACTCCTGTAAACATATCATTCACGTAAATTAGAAATAGAATTGGGCCCAGCACCAATACTTGAGGTACTCCACTCGTTACTGTTCGCCAGTCCGACTTCTCGCCCCTTATCATTACTCTCTGGTTCCATCCTGTTAGGTAGTTCTTCACCCATGCTAGGGCGTTTCCGCTTACTCCTGCCTGCCTCTCAAGTTTGTATAGCAGTCTCATGTGCGGTACTGTATCAAAGGCCTTTTGGCAGTCTAGAAATACGCAGTCTGCCCAGCCATCTCTGTCCTGCCTTATCCTTGTTACTTTATCATTGAATTCCAAAAGGTTTGTTAGGCATGATTTCCCTGTCCAGAACCCATGTTGGTGCTTGTTTACAAACCCAATGCTCTCCAGGTGTGCAACAAGTCTTAGCCTAATTATTCTTTCAAGAATTTTGCAGGGGATGCTTGTCAGTGATACGGGTCTGTAGTTAAGTAAAAGAATCTCATTTCTTTAAAATCGGTACTACATTTGCCTTCTTTCCAGCAACTGGGCAATTCTCCCGACATAAGTGACTCATTAAAGATCATTGCCAGAGGCACGCTGAGGGCTTGCGCTGCCTCTTTTAGTATCCACGATGATACTTTGTCTGGTCCAACAGCTTTATTTGCATCCAGTGTTGTCAACTGTTTCATTACCTCCTCTGCTGTCCCTCTATATCTGATAGTCTTTCGTCTAGGGTAATCTCTTCCAACAATGGGAGCTGCTCAGGCTCGGTTGTGAACACTCCATGGAAACTTGCATTCAGTACCTCGCAGATTTCCTTGTCGCTTTCTGTATATGCCCCCTCTGTCTTCCTTAGTCATGTCACTTGGTCGTTCACCGACATCTTCCTTCTTATATGGCTATGTAGTAACTTAGGTTGTTTTTTCGCTTTGATTGCAATATCGTTCTCATAGTCCCTTTCTTTACGATACTCGTCTGATGTTAATGTAATTCTTCCTAGCTCTGATACATCTAATCCTGTTGTCCTCTGTCCTTTGTCTTCTGTACTTTCTCCACTCCCTCCTGCTTCTCATTTTTGCTTCCTGACACTGTCTATTAAACCATGGGTTATTGTATTCCCTCCTGCTTTTTTCCTTTACTGTTGGAATAAATCTCTCTTCAGCCTCCTTGCATTTCCTTATGACTAGGTTCATCATGCCCTGATTTTTCTCTAATTTCTTCCTCCACTGCACTTCTCTCAGGTAGTCCCTTATCCTTCTGTAATCCCCTTTCCTTTAGTCAACTCTCCTTTCCCAGACCTCTTGTCCTTTGGTCACAACTTTGAGTTTCATCGTGTAGTCAAAGACTAGGACACAAGTGTGTGTGTGTGTGTGTGTGTGTGGGTGTGTGTGTACTCACCTATTTGTGTCTGTAGGATCGAACCTTTAGCTCTTGGACCCCTGCCCTCTAGCTGCTGGTTATCTATTGCAATGACTCTTGTCTTATTCCTCTGTTATATCTAGTGTCGAAATTATATATGGAGTTAGCTTCTACAACTTCCCCATTTGGTTCATTCTAGTTCTCACTACTAATTAAACGTGAATAAAACTTTCTATATCTCTGTGACTCATGTGATTCTCAAGCTTTCACCCATGTCCTCTTGTTCTACTGTTATTAATTTTGAACATTATCGTTTTTTCAATATTTTTTTCAATCCCCTAAGTATTTTATAAGTCTCTATGATGTCTCCTCTCTCTCTCTCTCTCTCTCATAAAATTAATAATTTATCGTATCATGTGAAGGATAATGGTTAATCAAATACTGGTGATGCAATCAGCTCGCCAGGTCTAAATGGAACCTGTACAACTGTTCTAAATCTTTGGCGGCTTTGTTTATAACTATTAAAAAGTTAATGAGCTCCGAAGCACAAGGAAGCTGTTTGTAACAATAACAACAGGTGATTGGGAGGTTGTCACGCTTGTAAACTGATTAATAAATATAACCAAAGCCGTCAAAGATTGAGGAAAGATGTACACGTTCGTAAATACTTACGAAACTGCTTCGTGAATTTGGCCCTACGCGTCAAACTCTACGGATTGTACGTGCCATGTTTCAATACATAAATTTCTTTAATGCAGGGGAGGATGCCATTAATACAGAGCTTGGGTCACAAGATAGGATATATATACAGTATATATATATATATATATATATATATATATATATATATATATATATATATATATATATATATATATATATGTATATATATATATATATATATATATATATACACTGATAAGTGTGTTTCTCGTCTCTGTAAATATACATTTGAGAGTTTACTCTGAGCATGAACACTGTTCAGGATTGTAGTCCACTTACTGACTGGTCAGTATAAGCTGTTGTTGTAGTCTAAGATTTATTTATTCAGGACTAAAATTTCCATGTAGCACGGGCTGTGGTGTCAACATATAAACTATTGTTGTCTCCTTAATAACCCTCCCACGGTTACCTTGCGGTGGTTCCGTGAATCAACGTTCCCGCGGCCCGGTCTCTGACCAGGCCTCCTGTGGTTAATTGATCTTAAACTCATCACCAACCAAGGGAGCAGATTGGGAAGACGTCAGCTGCGAGCCAAGTAGTAATGTCATCAGATCCATTCTTCCCTTCTGAGATAAGTTGTAACGGGCTCATTGTTGACGAGAATTTTACATTCATAAAACTGATAGACATTAATGTTGACCAGACCACACACTAGAAGGTGAAGGGACGACGACGTTTCGGTCCGCCCTGGACCATTCTCAAGTCAATTGTGTGTGGAATTGCATACCGCTCTGTGGTGTGAGGATAAGATTCACATGATTCATGTTCTGGAACCTGTTTGGAAAGTGAGCATGTTCTGCCACATGATCATATGTGAGTGTGAATAGATTCGATCGACTTGAGAAGGGTCCAGGACGGACCGAAACGTCGTCGTCCCTTCACCTTCTAGTGTGTGGTCTGGTCAACATACTTTAGCCACGTTATTGTGACTCATCGCCTGCAAATAGATTAGCGTATGTGAATGTGATCATGAGTACAAATTTGATTATGTGAGTGTGAATGTGATTGTGAAGGTGTATTTGTGTGAATATGTAAGTGTATGTGAATGTGAATATGGTAGTGTATCAATATGACTGTGACTGTGTAATTGTGTGTGTACGAATGTGAATGTAAATCTGTGAGAATTACAGATTTACAAATTCTGTGACTCTGCGAGAATGACTGTATTCGTGTGTGTGCTTTCATAAATGTACCTGAGAGCTCCAACACATATTAACCGTGTATATATTCCCCAGGTCCAGTATAAATTACCTGTCTCTGTAATGGCTTCACCAGGTAAACTGTTCCACAGGTACGTTGTTTACCCCCCCCCCCCTCCTAGATAATTACTTCCTTTGTCTGCTCTTTTAAGCTATAAACTTACGGCTTCTCCTTTGAAGGACATTACAGAGTAGCGGTCAGAGTTTATGGTGTGGATATTGGCAATGTAATTTAAATGTGTTCCGGAGTGTGGTCTGTGGTAGGGTCTCTTTTGTTGTATGGGGTATGACATGACAGCCATCAGAAGGTCCTGATGATCGTTGTCTTAAACCGGAGTTTATCCAGTTAGATTGGGTATATAAGACTTTGTTTCTATCTCGTCCTTTACCTCCATTTGTTGGTGCTTCCCTCACGCCTGCCCTTCCACTTCTTCCCATCCTCTCTCTCTCTCTCTCTCTCTCTCTCTCTCTCTCTTTCTCTCTCTCTCTCTCTCTCTCTCTCTCTCTCTCTCTCTCTTTCCACCCTCCCTCTCTCCCTCTCTCTCTCTCTCTCCCTCCTTCCCCACACTTCCCTCCTGCCCTGACTCACCTCTGAACGTGACTTTGGCGACCTTGTCTCCACGTTGCTGTACTCTGCTGAAGTGTCGAACGTGGAACTTGAGGGCCATGGTGTCGAACCCCGTGGAGAGCGGCGGCTCCTGCTCTACTCTCAGTGTCAGCCAAGAGAAGAGAGGGAGACAGAGAGGAAAAAAATATAGAAAGCCAGGGATCAAGAGAGAGAAGAATCAACCCAATTTAAAACAAAAGATAAACAATTGAGGTGGATAGATAAATAGGAAAACAGATATAAAAACAGAAAAGTATATAAATTGATAGAGAAAGACAAAGGAAAATATCCCGTTAATAGACAGATATATGAACAAATATATACATACAGATAACAAGGTAGAGAAACAGATGGATAAGTCTATAGTTAGACGTACAAGTATATACAAATTGAGAAAGCAAAAAAAGGAGTGAGAAATATACAGATACAAGACTGATGAGAGACACACAAAACGTTTGAAAGAGAATAGAAGTTCCTGTAGATGAGAGAAGACACGTAAAACACCTAGCAGAATATTGACCCGAATACTGAAGTAAAACACGAGTGTATGACAGTAAGGCTGAGGGTGAAATGTGTATTGTGTTCGCGAGAGAGGCAGGACGGTGTTCAGAGTAGGCTCGTATGCTAGCCTTCGCCTGGCATAACCCGAGAAGCGAGTCTATGCTTCATAATAAACAAAGGACAGGCAACAGTGATGATTCTTTTATAGAAATGTCCTTTGACATGCTTTATAAATGTCTGATTAAAACGTAGAAGTGAAGAAAGGACATTGCAGGAGCTCACTCTCTCTCCCACAAATTATAATAAACCCACTTTTTCTGACTAGAGTTGCAAATATATATAAAAGAAACATAAATATGAAAATTCCGTGCAAGCGTCAGTGGGTACAATACCTGACCAGGAAAGGAGAGGGAATAAATTCTCTTTTAAAGTTCAAATTAACCCAAAAACGTCGAATGACGTTTAACCTAAACATTGATAACCTTAAAAAAAGGGGAAAAATACCTAAAAATTCTTTATATAAGAAAACCAAGAGTAAGACAGAGACGACTTCTCGAGGAGGATCGAGGACAGAGAACGACAAATACTTGAGAGAAAAGATGCTGAGAACATCCAGAAGAATGGAACACCTTGAGGTGTGAGCAGGTCGGCCGTCACGTCATCTGCTCATGTCACAGGTGTGGCGGGAAGAGAAGCATTACAAGACGTGCTGCTAATCCCAGGATCTCCGGACTGAGTGGAGCGAGACGAATAAGAACAGAAAGAAAGAGAGCCACAAGTTGGAAAAATATAAGAAGAAAGTTTAGTTTTTGCTCTCCAGGGAGCAAAAACTTTTGCTCCAGTGGTGTGCTTGCTGAATTACTGTAGTCGAGCAGGAGGACGCATCACTCAGGAGGCTGAAGAGTAGGAGGAACTGCTCGGCCTCCTTCCGAATCGCTTCTTCCTGGTTTCCTTACTTCCTTAGACTTGGCTCACTCCTCGCAAGTCGTCTGCGCCCTTCCCGACCACAACACCTGTCTCGGGGCACAGTACCTGTAGTCTGTTACCGGCTCACAGTTATAACTAATAGATCTTCCTCCAAGGCACTGCTATTATCACCCTCCAGGTAACACTTCACTGAGGTTCCCACACCTCGCTGCACTTTACAATCATCTAGATTATGACACTTGATCAACAAAAGATGAGTAATGCAACACTTGATCAATTACTAACTAATATAACAACACGTGATCACTGCTCACATGTGGGACTTGGATACTTATCAATACTATTCGAGGATTTTGAAACTTTTCGATCAGCTTTTATCACTCGGGAGCACCTGATCCGACGCTGCTGTTCTCAAATGAATGAAGCGACGCTTCCACCACCTCTTTTCACTTGCCAAAAAAAATTTCCAAAAAACACACGACAAAAATCACATTGCTTTAATACACTTCAATAACTCTTTATTTTTTTCAGGATCCGTGTGTACAGATGCGACTCAAATATGCACTTCACGACCAAGTAAAATCAGACACTTTTGTTTTTCATCGCTTGTTCAGTTTTGTGATATGTGAGTTATCTCCATTTCCTTTTGTCAGCCACTGTTCTCCGGTGCGCACTACGACAGCTTTCTCTCTCACTGTTCTCTCTCATCTGGAAAAACAAAATGCATTAAGTATTAATGTTTATATTTTTAAACATTTGTTAGTAATTAATAAGGATGATATGTAATGATTTGAGGTTCTAATGATATATGTAGTGTGTGTGTGTGTGTGTGTGTGTGTGTGTGTGTGTGTGTGTGTGTGTGTGTGTGTGTGTGTGTGTGTGTGTGTGTGTGTGTGTGCGTGTGTATTTCCACATAAACGACATTACCTCAATGCTACCAAATATAAATATTTCGTTTTCTAAATTAAGAATCACATCAAAACATCACAAGCAAAACTTACACGAAAACAATTAAAATTTTCCCACTCTTTGAAACCACCGTCATCTTATATCTACTTAAAAAAAAATGTTTAAAAAAAAACCTGTCGAGTTTTTAAGAGTATAACGACTGAGGAGAAAACCATTGACCCTCCGTCCGGAACATTTTTAACAGGTGAACAGACATCTTTGTGTCAGGAGGAGGAGACTAGAGACGACTCGAGTGTCTCGCTCTCACGAACGCCTTCACGCGAACGCCTTCGACCAGCTGGCGGGTAACGTGGATAATAACAATTTAGAGAGGATTTGTTAATTTTTGTGGCAGTGGTATTGCTATTATATTATTATTATTATTATTATTATTATTATTATTATTATTATTATTATTATTATTATTATTATTATTATTATTATTATTAATGGTGTTTTGGTAATCGTAGACTCGAGAATACACAGACTTTAAGGATACACAGACCCATGGGACAGAGATTCCCATAGAAGCCACAGGAATAGACATATTTAAGGACACAGAGACCTAAACATACACAGACCCTGTATACTGAATGTATGAACAGAAATCCTAAGCAAGGCCCAAGTCATCAGAGCAGACTTCTGGGCCGAAGGACAGCCAACTTTGTTTTAATTTGACAGAAATGCGACAGAGACGAGTCTATAAACCAAGAACAGCTATCTCTCACGTGTATTATATTTAAGCTCATAAACAAAAAGTTAATGCGAAGAAAATGGAACATCTGGAAGGAGAACGTATTTCTTTCACTGAACTCCAGCACGGTTACAAAATGTTTAATAAATCTTGTTTTACAAAACTATTAACAACGTTACAGGCTGATGACCAGCTAACAATAAATGGAAAGGAGGTGAGCTACATATTCCCAGACTGTAAGAAGGTCTTTGACATCGTGGGGCCACAGACGACTGTCTCACAAGACACAGATGCAGGCCGGGGCAAACCTGCTGTCATGGATAAAGGATCACTTGAGACATATAAGGTAAGCTGGAGCTTCAAGAAATCAAGGATCAGACGTACCAAGCGGGGTTCTGCAAGGGTCAGTCCTGGCACCAATTCTGCGTCGGATATACATAAATACCTGACAACAGGAATGGCATAAAGCAATTCAATATTTGTAGATGATGCGAAATGTATAACAAGAATAAGGATGGTAGGTGACAAAGACAGTGCATATGTCGAGATAGTCAAAGTGAACACCATACTCAATTCCCAGAGAAGACACTATAAAATATAGTGAGTAAACAGTTGTCACTGCATTTGATGACCGACAACTGAAGCTAGATCCGAAGTCACATTTTAGTGAATACTTACACACACGCAAAAGCAGGTCAAAGATAGAACCGAGAGACACTAATAAGATATAGAAATCTAAGGAAACAATTCTTTACTTTAAGAAGTGTTATTAAACAGAATGAGCAAGAGAAGGGAAACGACGCAAATATACTTTCAATATATAGGAAAGTGACGGAAGACGAGGACCTGAGATGTAAATAATTATCATTAGCAAATAACTTCTTACAAGCAACTAGAAAGACGTACCCTAAACTGGCTCACACAACACTAAGAACATGTGAATATTGTCTTCAGCCTTCAGCATAGATTCATCTAATGGAAATATTCTTGACAGGCTTATTAAGAGTTTCACACAAAGTTGACAAATAAGATCAGAGAGAGAGAGAGAGAGAGAGAGAGAGAGAGAGGAGCAGACTGCATCTTCCTTCACCGCCATGATGCATTTGACACTGTTCCACACAAGAGACTCCGACACAAGCTAGAGAGAGAAGCCAGAGGAGCACGACAAGGGAAGATAATAAAGCCAATGCTGATTCAATTATAAGTTAACGACCTAACAGATGAAATTACCTCCATCATATCAATGTGTGCTGATGAAGCAACCTTATAGAAAGTATCAGAACACTACAGAGGAAGTAGTAAAAGTAGCTACTAGACTTCAGCCGAGGTAAATGTCTACTTATGCTGATGGAACTGGAGTGAGGAGTCCCTGTTCAGCAGTACAGAGTCAAGGAGAGAGTCCTGCAACAGAAAACGGTGAAGACCTGGAAGAAGGGTCGGTCGGCCGAGCGGACAGCACACTAGACTTGTGATCCTGTCGTTCCAGCTTCGATCCCAGGCGCCGGCGAGAGTTTCTTTCACCCTATGCCCCTGTTACCTAGCAGGAAAATAGGTACCTGGGGTGTTAGTCAGCTGTCACGGGCTGCTTCCTAGGGGTGGAGGCCTGGTCGAGGACCGGGCCGCGGGGACACTCAAGCCCCGAAATCATCTCAAGATAACCTCAAGATAACCTCAAGAATACACAACTACGTAACTAACGCCAAAGGCCCTCATTACCAGAATAACTTTGACACCATATGCCAGACTGACCAACGCCAGGATAAGGGAGGAAGGGATTATCAGGGGGAAAGCACCAAGTCATTACAAATATATAACACTTGGAACGGGTCAGGATAAGGATAAATGGGATAGGAGGAAGGAATAGTGCCCAACCACTTGGTCGGTCGGGGATTGAACGCCAACCTGCATGAAGCGAGACTGTCGCTCTACCGTCCAGTCCAAGTGGTTGGTCGTCCGGATGGAGTTCAGGAATTTGGCCAAAGAAGATCTCTGAGTGGTGTACACACTCTATCTGAGAGCCGCTCTTGAACTCTGTAGAGAGTTCAGTTAAATACATACAGTAAAGCTTATTCCCGAGTTGAGGGGACTGAGCTACGAGGAAAGACTGAGAGATCTGGGGGCCATATTCACGAAGCAGTTACGCAAGTACTTACGAACGTGTACATCTTTCCTCAATCTTTGACGGCTTTGATTACATTTATTAAACAGTTTACAAGCATGAAAATTTGCAAATCAACTGTTGTTATTGTTATAAACAGCCTCCTGGTGCTTCGGAGCTCATTAACTGTTTAATAATTGTAAACAAAGCCGCTAACGATTGAGAAAAGATGTACAGGTTCGTAAGTGCTCGCGTAACGTCTTCGTGAATCTGGCCCCTGAACCTCGTCTCACTGAAGGCGACGTGTAACAAGGACATAATTACCACGTTTGATATTATTTACCTGAATTTACCCGAATGCCACTATTTCCTCTAGCGGCCTCGACGAGGACAGGAAGTCGGCGGCTTGTCAAAGGGTCCCTCCATTTATCCTGATGATTTTATCTATTTGGATCTTAAATTACAGCAGTGTTTTGGCATTTACGGTTTCGACGGGTAGGCGGTTCCGGAAGATTCTAACTTTATAGGTGAAAAAAACATCTCCTCTTTTCGTTCCTACATTGTCTCGCGTTGGGCTTGAAACCGTTGTTCGTTGTCCGCGTTACATCTGACCTTTCGAAGAAATAGTCTGTGTCAATATCCTCCAAACTGTCCCGTATTTTAAAAGTTTCGATGAGACCCGCCGCCCTGTCATGTCCGGCTTGTATCCCGCCAAAAACACGCCGAAACTACGACGTTAGTACAACGTTCGAACAAGTTTTAACGCCGCCTAACCAGTTATAACAACCAATATAGCAAGATGTAACAACGTTCTAATACGTCATAAACACGTTAAGCCAAGATGTAACAACTTTATTACAAGTTGTAACAAGCGGAAAATAGAGACAGTTTCGGTTTGTGATTCCAGGGATAAGTGCTGTCAACCCTGTGGTCCTCGCCCGTACCCGGGATGTGAGTCTACCTTGATTCAAGAATTACTTTTGTCGACCGCTGTTGAATTTTTACTCCAAAGCAGATAACTTTCTGGGGATGAGGTCTTCATTCTTGGATTCAATAATCCAATTGGTGACGCACTAGAGATTTATACAGTTGAATAACTTCTTTTTTTCCCCTTTAAAATCAGTTACATCTGACTAGGGGTAGAAATAACCTAAGCAACTCTATCCCTTTGAGATGTATTTCTTTCTTATCTCAATAAACATACTTGAACTTGAACTTGAATTAGGATCAAGTTGGCTATTTGTTTACTGAATCTCTCACTTGTTATGCAACTTTCCGTAATTTGTGGATTCTGACTCCAAGGTCCTTTTTCTTCATTATTTTAAATGGAATTTGTAAACTAAACAAAGCAATGCTTAAAATATATGAGGATCAGCAGACCCGATGAGTCAACGGGATGTAATAAATAATTTAACTCGTGAATTAGAGTTGAAAATACAGGTAGTGGATAAGAGGATATACGACTGAAGCGACTTCAAAGGCTCAGTTTAAGTGGTAATATATAAAGAAAACGAGAAAATGTTCAGTGAATTGAATTAATTATGTTTCGAGAAGCACAAAACACACACACACACACACACACACACACACACACACACACACACACACACACACACACACACACACAACCAACCCTGTCTCCTGAAGCACACATCAAAAGAATAACATCTGCGGCGTATGCGAGGCTGGCTAACATCAGAACTGCCGTCAGGAACCTGTGTAAGGAATCATTCAGAACCTTGTATACCACATATGTAAGACCAATCCTGGAGTATGTGGCCCCAGCATGGAGCCCGTACCTTGTCAAGCACAAGACGAAGCTTGAAAAAGTTCAGAGGTATGCCACTAGGGTAGTCCCAGAACTAAGAGGCATGAGTTACGAGGAAAGGCTGCGAGAAATGCACCTCACGACACTAGAAGACAGAAGAGTAAGGGGAGACATGATCACTACCTACAAAATTCTCAGGGGAATTGACAGGGTAGATAAAGATAAACTGTTTAACATGGGTGGTACACGAACAAGGGGACACAGGTGGAAACTGAATACCCAAATGAGCCACAGGGACGTTAGAAAGAACTTTTTCAGTGTCAGAGTAGTTAACAGATGGAATGCATTAGGCAGTGATGTGGTGGAGGCTGACTCCATACACAGTTTCAAATGTAGATATGATAGAGCCCAGTAGGCTCAGGAATCTGTACATCAGTTGATTGACAGTTGAGAGGCGGGACCAAAGAGCCAAAGCTCAACCCCCACAAGCACGATTAGGTGAGTACAATTAGGTGAGTACACACAAAACCCAGTAGGCTTAGGGATCTGTACACCAACTAGGTGAGTACACACACACACACATAGAGCCCAATAGGCTCAGGAATCTGTACACCTGTTGATTGACGGTTGAGAGGCGGGACCAAAGAGTCAGAGCTCAACCCCCGCAAACACAACTAGGTGAGTACACACACGCCTGGAGCCTCGCGGCTGAGTGGACAGGCTCGGGGGGGTCGTAGTCTTAAGGGCTCGGGTTCGATACCCGGCCGAGGCAAAAACAAATGAGCAGATTTTTTCCACCCTGATGTACCTGTTCACCTAGCAGTAAATAGGTACCTGGGAGTTAGACAGCGGTTACGGGCTGCTTCCTGGGGAGGCGGGGTGTGTACTCACCTATTTGTACTCGCCTAATTGTGTCTGCAGGTTCAAGCTCTGGCTTTTGGACCCCGTTTTTCTAGCAGTTGGTTGTCTAATGCAATGACTCCTGACCTTTTTCTCTATCATACCTACTTTTAAAGTTATGAATAGAATCAGCCTCTACAATCTGCTCCTTTAGGTCATTCTATTTCCTCACTACCCCTTAGGGAGCCGGTCGGCCGAGCGGACAGCACACTGGGCTTGTGATCCTGTGGTCCTGGGTTCGATCCCAGGCGCCGGCGAGAAACAATGGGCAGAGTTTCTTTCACCCTATGCCCCTGTTACCTAGCAGTAAAATAGGTACCTGGGTGTTAGTCAGCTGTCACGGGCTGCTTCCTGGGGGTGGAGGCCTGGTCGAAGACCGGGCCGCGGGGACACTAAAGCCCCGAAATATATCTCAAGATAACCTCAAGATACGCTAAAATAAAACTTTCTAACATCTCTATGACACATCTGAGTTTCATGCTTCCATCCGTGCCCTCGTGTTCAATTGTTATTCATTGTAAACATTTCCTCTGTTTCCACCTTGTCAATCTCTCTAAGTATTTTATACGTCTGTATCATGTCCCCCTCTCTCCCTACTCTTTTCTAACGTCCTTCAGTCTGTCTTCGTACCTCATTCCTCGCAGCTCTGGGACGAGTCTCGTTGCGAACTTCTGCACCTTTTCGAGCTTCCTTTGTGTGTACTCACCAAGTAGTACTCACTTAGTTGTGCTTGCGGGGTTTGAATTCTGGCTCTTTGGTCCAGCCTCTCAACTGTCAATCAACAGGTGTACAGATTCCTGAGCCTACTGGGCTCTATCATATCTACATTTGAAACTATGTATGGAGTCAGCCTCCACCACATCACTGCCTAGTGCATTCCATCCGTTAACTACTCTGACACTGAAAAAGTTCTTTCTAACGTCCCTGTGGCTCATTTGGGTACTCAGTTTCCACCTGTGTCCCCTTGTTCGCATACCACCAGTGTTAAACAGTTTATCTTTATCTTCCTTGTCAATTTCTCTGAGAATTTTGTAGGTAGTGATCATGTCTCCCCGAGCTCTCCTGTCTTCCAGCGACGTGAGGAACATTTCACGCAGCCTTTCCTCGTAACTCATGTCTCTTAGTTCTGGGACTAGTCTAGTGACATACCTCTGAACTTTTTCCAGTTTCGTCTTGTGCTTAACAAGGTACGGGCTCCATGCTGGGGCCGCATACTCCAGGATTGGTCTTACATATGTGGAATACAAGATTCTGAAGGATTCCTTACACAGTATCCTGAAGACAGTCCTGATGTTTGCCAGCCTCGCATCCGCCGCTGATGTTATTCTTTTAAAGTGGGCTTCAGGAGATAGGTTTGTTGTGATATCAACTCTTAGATCATTCTCTCTGTCCGTTTCATGAAGGACTTCATCTCCCAGTCGGTATACTGGGTCTGGCCTTCTGTTTCCACCGCCTAATTTCATTACCTTACATTTTCTTGAGTTGAACTTTAGTAGCCATATGAACTATTCATTCAGTTTGTCTAGGTCATCTTGTAGCCTCATACTATCTTCCTCTGTCTTAATCCTCCTCATAATTTTTGCATCATCAACAAACAATGAGAGGAACGAGTCAATTCCTTCTGGGAGATAATGTACATATATCATGAGTGTGTGTGTGTGTGTGTGTGTGTGTGTGTGTGTGTGTGTGTGTGTGTGTGTGTGTGTGTGTGTGTGAGAGAGAAATGTATCTAGTAGACATAATAGAGGAAAAAATAGATTGGTCAGAAAGGTAGGGGCCCAAGAGCTAATAGTTCGATTCTGCAGGCACAAATAGTAAACACACACACACACACACACACACACACACACACACACACACACACACACACACACACACACACACACACACACACACACACACACACACTACTACCACACCCCCTCTACTCTCTTCCTTAACCTTCAGAGACACGGATATTTACATACCACCACAATATATCTAAGAGCAAGAAAACAAGCATTATTTTCTGCATATATAACAAACCCCATACTACTTTCCTCCTCTCCCACCCAACACCCGCAAGACACGTGTACAAATACCTGCACTTATCATGAGCACATATTTACCCATCGCCAATGTCACACATTAACAGCACTATTTCTGAGACGAATAAGCCATTATAACCCTTATATATGAGAACCGGAGGGGAGAGAGGGGGGATGAGAAGAGAGGTCGGTTAGTCCCCAAAGTCCGGAAATGCGAAACGGACACATATGAGGCTAAAAAACTTGCACATGATAATATGTATGCACTAGGATGTCACTTTTGACGAATACACGCGACGGCACTTCTTCCCAGCACGACGGATGATGAGAGGGAAGGTGACTTGGGAGGGGGAGGGGTAGAGAGAGAGGTGATGGTGATGGCCTGGTGGACCGGATGGTTAAGGGACAGTGATAGTGGCGGACGAGAGCGTTTCTTACTGACCCTCCGCGCACGCCTGCCTCCGCCACCCAACTGGCGACCCTAGCCACGCCGGCCTGCTGCCTCCACCACCACCACCACCACCACCAATACCACCACCACCACCAATACCACCACCATCACCACCACTACCACTACCACTACCACTACCGACACCTGGACAAACTAGATGCCCGAAACGCTTTGCGTAATAGTGGCTTTAGGCATTGTATGTACTAGCTCTATCTATTAATCCAACAAACTTTGTAAAATCTCTTGTATGTATGTACCTTACCTAAATAAACATTTATTTATTTATTTATTTACAGATGTAACAAAATAACTAGGCTTGACTTAATCTCACCTAATAACATGAATCCGTCTTGGATACAAATATCCTTGGAGATATGGAATGGAAACAACAGTTGATCAGCGAAGTTGCAGAATCTGTGGTGAGAGTGATGGACACCGCCTTGACCACTATCTACGTGAATGTGAACACCTGAGAGACATTAGGAATATGTGTAGAATAATAACCCACATTGAGTTAGGAAAACACTCTTTGTCAAATATTGATACTGTTCTTAAAAGATTCCATCATTTTGCACCCGCAAGATAACGTAAGCTTTTAAGGGTTGATAGATGTTAATCTTCTTGTTTGAGGAGCTGTTCACTTGAGACAGTTAAGCAAGTCCCAGCTGTGTCTGGGTACAAGTGACAGGATGAACAACCCAGCGGGGTTTCTTCCTATTGGGGAGTGTTGTACATGCTGCTATGGCGGTGTGTCCACTCACAAGATGAGTGGCGCTGCCCAATAAACTCACCCCTCGGGGCAAAATTTAAAAAAAAAATTTAAAACATTTGAAATAAAAAGCTTGAAACAGGAAAGCTCTCAGAAGTCTTGAAAAAGGTAAACATATTCAAAAAAAGGGATAGAAATGAGTACTAAATTATAGACCATAGTCATTGACAAGTATCCTGAGTAGAGTGCCAAAGAAAGTAATCAGAGTGAGAATGATGGAGCAACTCAAGAACACCATTAAAATATGAGCATGGATTTAGGAAGGGAATGCCAAGCCTGACAAACTTGGATGAGTTTTATGGTTACTAAAATAAGTCAGGAAAACGAAGGCTGGATTGACATCCTTTTCGTAGATAGTCAAAAGGTGTTTGACACTGTTCCTCGTGACAGACTGATGTATATATAGGGTAGAGTAACAGGTTGGGATAACTGGGAAAACACTGAACTAAGTAAGGGAGTACCTGAAGGGCGGAAAGCAAAGAGTCACAGTCAGAGAGGATGTGTCCAGCTGAAGGAATATAAGTAGGGCCCCCACAAGGCTCAGTTCTGGGGCTGCTGCTGATCCTAATTTATGTGAACGATCTACCCGAGGGAGTGAACCCGTACATCTCAATGTTTACTGATGACGCAAAGCTGATGAACAATGTAAAAACAGAGGAAGACTGCAGGAAGTTACAGAATTATCATGACAAACTCCAGGAGTGGTCAAACAAATGGTTCTTGGAATTCAACCCCAACAAGTGTAAGGTAATTGAGGATGGAAAAGAGAGAAAGGAGACCAGGAGCCATCCTCACTCACCATAAGGTAACGGCAGCTACAGGAATCAGAATGAGAGACAATTTTGAGAGTGGATATAATATGAGCATTAACACCAGAGGCACACATAAACAGGATAACATCAGCAGCATATGAGACGCTGGCAAATATAAGAATAGCGTTTAGACACCTGAATCAAAACTCCTACATGACAATCTATAGAACATTTGATAGATCAATACTAGAACATGCATCACCGGCATGGTACCCGCACCTTGTGAAGCATAAAAAAGATTAAATTTTTTAATTAATTTTTTTTTAAGTACAGAGGCTTGCAAAAAGACTGGTGCCAGAGCTAAGAGGTTTAAGCTAATGGAACTAAATCTCACCCCCTCCCCTAGAGGATAGAAGGAACAGAGGAGACATGACCACAACATACAATATATTGAGGGGCCATAAATAAGGTAGACAAGGCTAGCCTGTTTAGAGTGAAGGGGAACTATCAGGGGAAAGCGCCAATTCATTACGACTATATAGCACTGGGAAGGGGTCAGGATAAGGATTTTGGGATGGGACGGGGGAGGGAAGGCGTGGTGCCCAACCATTTGAACGGTTGGGAATTGAACGCCGACCTGCATGAAGCGAGACCGTCGCTCTACCGTCCAGCCCAAGTGGTTGAGCCTGTTTAGAGTGAGAGAAAGCAAGACAAGAGGACACAGGTGAAGCTGGAAACGCAAATGAGTCAAAGGAACGTAAGGAAGCAGTAGTTCCCTATACGGGCAGTCAACAAGTGGAATGCTCTAGGAAAAAAGAAGTTGTGGGCGCCACTTCCATCCACAACTTGCCCGAAACGCTGCGGGAAACGCTTTGGCCCGAAACGCCTAAGTGCCCGAAACGTTGCGCGTACTAGTGGCTTTACAAGATTGTAAATACTATGCTATGTATTCTCACAAACCCAATGTACCTTCTTGTATATAAATAAATAAATAGATAAATAAATAAATAAATAAACTTTAAGGCCAGATTCGAACAATAATTTGAACCTTAGAATAGTGAAACTGAAATGCAACAGTAAGGTTGCATTTCAAAATGCAATGCAACAGGTACGATAAAGCTGGTAGGCGGGACATGAAGAAATAGACCTCACTCCCCCGTAGACACTGATAGGTAACCACCATTACCACCACAACCACCACTACCACCACCACTGTCGATACCGACTCATCAAATACGTATTGAGCGTAGAATAATATATAATCATAAGACAATATTTCACATGCAAGATAATTTAATATGAACGCATAAGTTATCAAAGCAGATTAAATAAAAATCAAAGAACGCTTTAAGACCTAAAACCTAAAACAAGCGACATTATAAACCAAGATTATAACCACAATTCCCTCCCGTGACGTGTTGAGTGATAATTAACTTACTTTACGTGTGGGGGGTTCCAGTAATATTATTGAAGTAACGTTAATTCTTTCTGGTAGCTGAGTGGTGCACAGGTGCACAGATTGTCGTTCATGTTCAGGGCACCGAGGAGTGTATTGACACCGTTTGGTCAATTATACGACCTACCAGTACGCTCTTGCTGGGCCCTCGACGACAGACTGCTAGTACCCTGAGGCCAGATTCACCAAACAGTTACGCAAGCACTTACGAACCTGTACATCTTTTCTCAATCTTTGGCGGCTTTGTTTACAATTACTAAACAGTTAATGAGTTCCTAAGCACCAGGAGGCTGTTTATGACAATAAGAACAGTTGATTGGCAAGTTTCCATGCTTGTAAATTGTTAAATGTAACCAAAGCCGTCAAAGATTGAGGAAAGATGTACACGTTCGTAAGTACTTGCGTAACTGCTTCGTGAATCTGGGCCCTGCAGTACACGTCCCCGCTAGACCGTGGACGACAAATATGGTCTGAAAGCCCGTGACGTGACACAGATGCGTGTAGACGACTGAGAGACGCGACAGAAACAGTGCACAGCTGATCAACGTAAACAATAATAAACTCCCGCGTGACTATTTTACTTCTAGGTGACCAAAGGTACTAGGTGAAAGGAAACGTGCCCAACCATTTGAGTTCCGCCCGGGAATCGAACCCGGCATCCCGATTTGTGAGTGGAGAATGAAGCCAACGAGACCCCAAACCTTCCCTATATAAATTAGTCCGAATGTTTAATTATATTAACCAGACCACACACTAGAAGGTGAAGGGACGACGACGTTTCCGTCCGTCCTGGAATTATATTTTTTATCACACATAGAATTTACCATTGTTGGAAATAAAGTACCTCTTTATTACATCGTAATAAAACCCCCGTTCTTGTTAAATTACAAAAATATGATAAATTTATAAATTTATTATAGTTTTTCCAGGTAAATAACCTTCAGTTAACCTCAGGAATAATGAGGGAGAGACGTTTGACAAGGCCGCCGACATGCTGTCCCCGGCGAGGCCACTAGACATGATGGCCCTCGGAGAAATTCAGGTAAATTCTATATTGCTGGGTTTCTGCGCTCTTTCCAGCAATATTAAATAAAATATTAATAATAATTAATCGTGTCTGGTACAGACAACATAATATATATATATATATATATTCACCTTAGGATGTAGACTCACAACAAGTTGGCTAACCCACGGGCACCTATTTACTGCTAGATGAACAGAGGCATTTGGTGATAGGAAAAGTGCCCAATCATCTCTGTCCCGCCAGGTATTTCCGATTGTGAATCGAGAACAAAGGCAACTGCACTACCAAGATCCACTACACTAGCTACGTGACAAATCTATAACGCCGAACTCACAGCTAACTGTACACTCTCCTTCAGAAGGTCCACCCTCCTTCAGAAGGTCCACCCTCCTTCAGAAGGCTCTGAAAGGCGAGATTCTGTGAGACTCTGTGACACTCCAGCAGTTACGACGGTCCTGGAAGACCTCCCTCGGGTTAAGGTAAGCATAAAGATATACAAAGGGGCATTTTTTTTTTTTTGCCTAAGACTGGCCTTTGCTCGGGCAACCCCCGTTGGTGTCAATAATACGTTGCATGGTTGCATTTGGGGCTGTCAGCTTCAGACTCGAGCGTGCACTTGAGACAAATGGCCAGTTTTCTCATCCGACACATCCAAGTTGGGGTACGGGCAGGTTGGATGCAGTTGTCCACATGTCCAGCACCACGGATTTGCCAGACGGAATAATCACTTTCCTTGCATTGATGTCAAACGTTTTTCTGTTTATTCCTTGGGATTACTTACGGTATTTTGTTTTGTTTTCATGTCGCAGCTAGTCCTTGACACCCGACCCACCAATATGAAAATGTAAAATTGAAAAATGTTATATCCGTCCTGGACCGAAAAGTGCAATGAGTCACAATAACGTGGCTGAAGTATGTTGACCAATCCACACACTAGAACATGAAGGGACGACGACGTTTCGGTCCGTCCTGGACCATTCTCAAGTTGATTCTCATAATCGACTTGAGAATGGTCCAGGACGGACCGAAACGTCGTTGTCACTTCTTCATTTTCAGATTTGTGGATTGGGTTTGCGCTAGAAAGATTAGACAACATTCCCACTACTCACACGACGTTTAAAGCAAGGGAAGAGAATGAATGAAGGAATAGTACCGCAAGGTTCCATTTTGGGCCAACCCTTTTTGTCAACGACATAGATAAGAATATTACAAACCACATCATCAAATTTGCTAATGACACTAAGATCCATTGTAAAGTAGGAAGTGAAAATGAGGCTTTACACAGAGATATCTACATGAAGTTAACAAATGGTTGGAAGATTGGCAAATGCTTTTTAATATTGAAAGTGCAAGACCTTACATGCGGGTCATAACAATGCACGTCACACATACAAAATTAGCAATATTACCTTGCAACAGATTGATGAAGAAAAGGACCTTGGAGACAGAATTCACCGATCACGGAAAATTTCACAGCAGTGAAAGCAACAGTAAAAAAATAAAATAAAAGTAAAATAAAAAAATAGGAATAGCCAAACGAGCCTTAGTCGTCAAGGAAAATAAGGTACAATAGTTGTCTAACTGTATAATTCTCTGGTGCATCCCCACTTGAATTATTCCAACCAAGCATGGAGACCTCGGGCCAGATTCATGACAGCACTTACGAACCTGTACATCTTTTCTCAATCTTTGGCGACTTTGTTTTTAATTATTAAACAGCTAATGAGCTCCGAAGCACCAGGAGGCTGTTTATAACAATAACAACAGTTGACTGGCAAGTTTTCATGCTTGTAAACTGTTTAATAAATGTAACCAAAGCCGTCAAAGATTGAGGAAAGATGTACACGTTCGTAAGTGCTTGGGTAAGTGCTTTCGTGAATCTGGCCCCTCGTCTTCAGAAAGACATATCTGTTTTGGAGAACGTTCAACATTGCAACAAAAATCATCCCAGAGCTAAGGTGTCTTTCATACTAGGAACGGTTGACGTCCACAGGGCTGACAACATTGCAAACCAAACATGACAGAGCTGATCTCATCGAAAGTTTTACAATACTGAACAGTTTGGAGGATACTGATCCAGACTACTTCTTGAAGGGATCACATGTAACACGGACAACGAGCAACGATTTCTAACTCAACAAACCACTGTAGGACAACAAGCAGGCTTTTTTTTCACCAATAGAGGTATAAACCCACGGAACAACTTACCCGCCGAAGCCGTAAATTATTACTGCGGTTTAGAATTCAACTGGAAAAATTCATCAGAAAATAATAGTGGGACTTTTCACAAGCCGCCGGCTACCTGTCCCCGTCGAAGCAATTTGTGAGATGATAGCCTTCAGGTAAATTAATGTAAATCTTTAAGAAAGGCAGAAAAAGCTCAGCTAAAAACAACTAACCAATCATCCTAACCTCACTAGCTGCAAGTTCATGGAGAGAATCCTAAGGGCAAGAATTATTCACCATCCCACAGTGCACAATTTTGTAAAATCAACACAACACATATTTTTGTTTAAATACATTTTTTCATTTGTTTTCCACACCCTTGGAAACGGTAACCAGCTATTCAAACAAAATATTTCCAATAGACGTAATATACATCGAAATCTCTAAAGCTTTTGATGAGGTAACACATGAAATTACAGGTATGACATATAATAAATGGTGAAATACTAGAATGGATAAAACAATGGTTAAAACAAGGCCACCAAAGAGTTGTCCTAAACGGAAATGAATCTGACCGGAGAAATGTGGTGATTGGGGTACATGAGTATCCAGGATATGATGTAATACATAATTGAGTAGGAGGGGTCTAAAATGCGTACCAGGTTCTGTCATGAGCATCTGTAGGCCCTGTCACGACCACCTGCAGGGTGTGTCATGAGCGCCAGGGACTCCCATGAGCACCAGCAGCCGTCTGTCATGAGCATTAGAAGGGCTTGGCATGAGCATTAGGAAACCCTGACATGAGCATTACAAGGACCTGGCATGAGCACCAAAATGTGTCATGCACGACAGAATCTGTCATGAACGCCAGGAATTATCATTAATATCAAGGTCTGTCATGAGCATTACAAGGACCTTACATGAGCACCAAAATGTGTCATGAACGACCGGATCTGTCACGAACGCCAGGAATTATCATTAATACCAAGGTCTGTCATGAGCAGCAGAACCTGACATAAGTGCCAGAGGCCAAATACATGACACAATCCGTTTTGTAATTCCGTAGACGTCTGGATCCACTCACATCAAAGGCGCATTTGACCATCCCTTCTCGCCCAATTAAGCACTGCCGACACTACTCCATTTACTAACAAATCACACACCAAAAAAACCTGAACTTGCAATAAAAGAGTAATCGAAACATTAAAAAGTATAGAGGGTGGGGTTTTAATAGTTAAAATGTAAAATAATAGGCTTTGGTCGGAGTTCTTGTTCGAGCGAAGTGTTTGGGAAGCTCTGTTGTGTACTGTGATTATCGCGTATTTTTAGGTCATCTTTCAGTTTGGGTGCTTCCTGCGGCCTTCGTCACCTCCAACACCTACTATGAAAAGTGAAACATGTTCAAGAAGAACGCCACATCGTCGGATGTAAAGAAGAGTCTTAGCAAATGTCTGGATACTAAGCGAGATACGCCCACCCGTCTTAAACATCTGCGGACTGTCTTGGGTGAGGGGGGAAATATGTGTTTATTTTCATTATCCTCTCTCTCACCTCAAGGGTCTCGTGTGAATACGTCGCTATGGTCACTATCCTCTCTTACCTTAAGGGTCTCGTGTTGTGGGAGGGTGAATATGTAACAATTTTCACTATTCTTTCTCGTCTTAAGGGTTCCCGTGTTGTGGTGGGTTAATACATTACTATTTTCACTATCCTCTTTCACCTTAAAGGTCTCGTGTTGTGGGAGGGTGAATATGTCACTGTTTTCACAATCGTCTCTCACCCCAATGGTCTTGTCTTGAGGGAGGGTTAATACATCACTATTTCACAATCTTCTCTTACTCTTAGGGTTTTATGTTAGGAGAGGGTTAATATGTCACTATTTTCACAATCGTCCCTCACCCCAAGGGTCTCGTCTTGGGGGAAGGAACAGTGCATATTGTCTTAAGTAGAACAAATGTGAAATTTCTATAACGGGTGATGTCAAAATTTGACCTAACTTATGAAATCTTGACTAATACTAATGATTTCTTAGAGCAAAGGTCTCCAGCTCAATAACTCCATTAATAGGCCTAAGATGCAGCTACCAGTTTCCAGACTGTCACCAGTTGGCAAATATTAGTGCCAAAAAATCCAGTGCCTAGAATGAAACTACAAAAATTACAGAAATTCTCTCAAATATGCTAAAAAATACACAATATGGAAATATGAAAAATATCTATTATAAACCTATTAGAACAAATATTACTATATAATGATAATTTTTCCATGATTCAGTGCATGATCTCAAGAAAATGATAGTTACTTTTCTAGGGAAAGCCTAGAAAAGCCTAGATGCCTGGAGACCGTTCAGGCTTGTTCTCATTTGTGTTCCTCACGTGTGCCCCAAAGAATGAGGTGATTTGATAAAATACCTCTCTCTCCAAAGTTACTATTACTGACAGTGTACCAACTGCTAGGTAACATTAGGTGTGGAGTTGTATAGGCCTAGTGGGGACCAATGCCAGAATCTGGCTTCCTCACAGAGGCACAGAGAGCAGTAGCATTTATTTATATTCCACCACCGGGAAAGCAACCAGAAAGCTAGCGAGACGAAACAGGCGAGTGCAGAATTGGTGGGGATATTCGTAGGACCACCGAACCTGCAGGGGATTTCCAGGGCCCGAAGGAACTGACCTAACAGTATTTCTCCCCTACTGGTTTGTTATTCTGGTGGCTATTTATTCTGGTTTGTTTTGGGTGGATGTCTATAATTGCTAGAATGCATTTAAAAGGATTTTAATTTTTTTGGCTTACTAAACTGCATATTTATTTATGCCACAGTATGGAACAGTGTTAAAATTCTAATTGGTTGATCTTTTATCAAGATACTGGTATACAGTATATATATATCTGTTTCTCTGATTAAATACTTAAAATCTGTTATAGAATTCCTATACAGTGTATCTTAATGAAATCTTTTGCATTTTGAGAAAAAATTGAATATTTTGTCTAATGAAAGGAAACCAATAACTGTGAGTTCAAAATTTTTCTTACAAGCGCTTACAGTGACTACAGAGGAGTGAGATCTGGCACTTTATGCCCTGTCTCCTAGCTGTTTATACCCGACACACTAATTACGTCTCGTCATTAATTAACATTTTCATCATATTTTTTCTTAATGTTATGGAAAGAACTAGCTTCAGTAACCTCTTCCTTCAATGCATTCCACTTGCTGACAGGGAATGAGAACTAGTGTAACTATACAGCAACTTTATTATACTGGTTCAAAATTCTTTCAAAAGAGTATGCCAGAATGTGCAGTTAATCAGTAAAACACTGTACTGTATAGAGTACATTTCCATGTGATGTATGTTCTATCCTGTAACTTGTATATTTTTTTTTCTTTTAGACAACACAGATGCTGGGGAGTTGAAGTCTTTCTTAGATACTAATTACAGCCCAGTTTTTCAAGTCTTCTATGAAGCATTCATCATCTTCGAGGGAAATCTAAAACAAAAAGGTGAGAGATATGTCCACGTATTGTCTATAAGTGTTTTTGTGTCTAGTCTATTAAAATTTTTATAACTAATTTTCTGTTCATTTTTGTAATTTCAGGAACATTTGCAGTACAGAAAAGTCATAAAGAGGATCTAGAGTGCTCATTATATGTCTTGGACCGCCTTCTTTGCCTTCTACCAGAGAGATTTGAGAAGCGATGGCAGTGCAATGCCCTTACACACATTTTCAAAAAAATCCTTCACCCTGGGAACATTGTGCGGCTACGGAGAGATGCCATGCGGTAAAACCTTTTCTTGTGTAGTATAGTGCAATTTAAATAACTGTCACTTGATATATTTTGCACATATTGTATAATTTTAAGCATTTTCTAAGTGTCTCTTACATTGCTTATACTATTACATGTATCCTACCAATGCCAAGTACCACCCAAGAATAATTAAATGTAATCTTAACAGATTATTTGTGATCTGGTACATGATTGTTGGAGAGTCGAAAACGCCAGAAATGGATCGCATGTTTGCTTCATTGGTACCAGGGTTCCCAGTTCCACCTCCTTCATCCCTTCCCCCTGACCTGGGCTATGGGGGAGTTACAAGTTTGGAACCATCACCAGTTATCCCTCCACCCAGCACAGAGAAAACACCACCAGATGATCTATCATCATATCTACTTAGGTCACTTTTAGACTTCATGGTTACACAGGTATGTAGAGCTTTTGAAATTAACAAGTAAAAATTGAAACACAATTTTGTGTATGTGTGTGTTTTTTGGGGGGTAATTTTTAGTGTTATATATTAGAGCATATAATAATTTATTATATATTAATGCTATTTTATAATGTTTGATGCTCAGGTACGAAGGATTGAGTGGCAAGATCGTACACTGCACAGCAAATCATTTTCGTACCTGTTTAACATGTTCCGAATGTGGTACATGCCGCATATCTTCCCTAGTTTCATTTCTTCGAACTCCCTGTATAAACCAAATCTAGGTAAGATTATATTTTTATGGACAGTTGGAACTTTTAAAAGCTGCTCATTGAATTGAATTGGTGCATAAAATCTTTTACAACATTTATGAATGTCAGGCAAACCAACATTTGTATTTTTCAGTAGTTGCAGAGCTATAATTGAAAGGTACTTTAGCAGGAATATAGCAGTACAATATTGTAAATAAGAGAATGGTAGCAAATTGTATTGGAAGTGAATGGTTACAATGTGAACAAATATTTATGTTGGGAGTTGGTCTTCATTCTGGGTACCAATTAAAAAGGTCTTGACTTGCATCAGTAACTTTCTAAATAAGTACAAACATAGAACTCATGCCACTTAATAGTAAATCAGAAATGTTTTAAAGCAACAAAACTTACTTGTCAGTGCGTTAGATATAATACATTTACTGTATCAACAAAGATATGGAGTGCCATTAGTCATAGACACTTGAAATGATTGTATGAGAATGCTGGTGGTTTAAAAGGAGGTTGCCATAATCACTATACAGTACAGTTTTTTGTGAGGTTCATGAATGGCAAAATGTTAGTTGAAACACGTAAGAGAGGTATTGGCATCAAATGGAAAGGTACAACAATCTTACTATAATCTTCAATTTATGTCTTCTTGAGAGAAACTGCAGAGAAAATTTGCATTGTATGTCACTTAGTTATTGATGGAAGAGCACTATTACTGAGCGTTAGTCATTTAAGATCCTGAAGGCAATCATCAGACATAGATGTTAACAATCTGTGTATTTGCAGAAAGATTAGAAAACATGACAAGACAATAAGGAAGCATCATAGTTTCTATATGATCACAATCCACTGTGCACTTCTATTAACCAAAGGCTCGGTGTTTGACCAAAAAAAATAAGACTAAGGATCAGTTGAAGAGTAGGAACTGCTAACAATTATTTGGAAAAAACACTGTTCAATACCAGTCATTTACTTTCCTGATAGTAACCTTGTAGCAAGTAAAGAGTAAAGGCTGAGTCAAATGTTGCTTTTCTACATCTACAAAGATTTCTGATCTAATAAAACACACAAAATGTTTGAAAATACGGCCTATGGAAAACCTAACAGTTATACCCCTTCTCTTACAATCCATGTTTACTAGATTTTGACCCCAGTAGGCTTATTTCTCTTATATAACTCAAAATCCTTCTCCTAGAGATTCTCAGTTGTATAGACATCTGCTTATAGTGGAACAAATGATGAAGTGAATGTTCAGAATTTATTTTAAAGTGCTGCTTCTTTTAAGGAATGAAATCTTGAAGGTCAAACCTTTATGGTTATTATTTATTAGTATACCAGTACTGTTTACAGTGGAAGACCTGTTGTATTGCTCCTTATAAACAATACATGACTGTGGCAGTGGGAGGAAGAAGTGAGTAGTCACGTTAATTATAGTTAATTAGGCAGAGGTGCAGTAGTGGACACAAAGAAGATCAAAATGTTACGATTTTGTTGCATGAAGAATTTTTATTTTGATTTTTTTAATGTGATGCTTTCCTGTATGTTGGGAAAACGTGTGCAGAGTTCTGATTAGCTGGATTTTATTTACGTTTAAAGATATGAAAGACTGAAATTGCTGTCTCATATTAACAGTATTTATATATAAAATGTTTAGAACAGTTTATACGGTGTATTGTATATTTTTATTATGTATATTTTTATAATTTTAATTCATATTATTATATGTTAAATTTCCAGAGTTACCAGAACTTCGTAGCAGCCCAGGATTAAGCCCCTATGGCACTTGTCAAGTGGCAGTCGTGGAGTGGGTGCGGAAGTTTGTCATATCTACCTCACAGCGCAGTGCACAATCGGTGTCATCTGTAGGGTGAGTAGTTCTTTATTATTTTAATTTAGTAGTTTCCCAACACAATGTATTACAGTATTTTGTTTAAATACTGTACTTATCAAGGCCTAAGTGGCTTTTTGTACTAAACTGGCTTACTTTTCTATGATATTCATTTATAATTTATTCCTGCATGCCTGTTATGACAAAGGATGATTTGTAATGGGAAAGATATAGAGGATGGGTGGGTGTTTTGTTGAGTATTTTAACATTATCTTTTCCAATACTGCTTGCCTAATTCCTTTGGGCTCATACCTCGCTCTCCCTGTGAAGTGGAAAAATGAGGGTAATGATGGTGATGTTTCTCTATAAATATCCATCTCTCAGCCTCATCTCATGTTGCAAGACTGGAATGGGCAGATACAGTATTGTATTACTGTATGACGGTAATCTTGACATGCTCCTGTTCCATGACATGCTCCTGTTCCATGACATGCTCCTGTTCCATGACATGCTCCTGTTCCATATTTTACTCGTGTGTGTTATTGTAACTTAGGTACGTTAGGCATTTTATTGATTTTGTTTAGTTGCCTTTAAATTAGTCACTAAAATATTATATGAATGCATTACACTGCATAGAGAAATATGGACAGTTCAGTTACAGTATATTCTGCACTTGATCGGTCAGGCTGTTTGTCTTGGCAGACTGGCTGATCAGGATTTAAGGAACTTCTCATGTTTCTTCATGAAGACATCAGTCTGTTGGTAATTCCCCTTACATGTGATGTGAAGATATTGAAAAGACTTGGTCCCTTCATTTTCCCATGATTCATTCTTTTATCTTGCTTGTGCATATTTTAAGGCAGTGAATGAGTTTCTCAGTTTTATCAATAATGCATTATGTTCTCACTGTAATTAAATTTATCATATTATTTATAATAAAGATATTTTTGAGTTGATTTTATTGTTGACCAAACCACACACTAGAACGTGAAGAGATGACGACGTTTCGGTCTGTCCTGGATCATTATCAAGTCGATCACACTCGACTTGATAGTAGAGGACAGACTGAAACGTCGTCGTCTCATCACGTTCTAGTGTGTGGTTTGGTCAACATTTTTCAGCCACGTTATTGTGATTCTTCATCTGCATATTGATTTTATTATTTGTTCTAGTTGATAACTTTCAACGAAAGGTTTAACTTGTATGGGTTATTTCTACAGGGAAGAAGATGGTCGACGTTCTGGTCATGGTGATGCGCAAGAAGGAAGCACCAGTGACCAAGACTCCATCACATCAGCCTTTTATGTCACGTAAATTGCCTCTTTATGTATATCACACTTGAATCTCCTGCCTTAAAGGATGTTTAATGATCGTACAGTGTTGTCATTATTTTGTTAACAAGTATGCAGAATTCAGAGATGAGCCACTATGTTCATTGAAGTGAATGGTGTTGGTGTCAAATACGATACTTCTCTTCCTGCCTGCCATCTAACTTATCCTTATATGGCATTGTAGTCTTTTGATAGTAGGCCTAATTAGTTGGCCAGAAATACAAAGGAAGATATTATGCTAGTTTTCATGCCGGTCCAGTTCATTTTTTTTTCATGCGGTTTTAAATGATGCTGTAATATGATGAGAAGTTTGTAAAAAAAACTTGAAGAAATCTTTGTAATTGCTTTTCCCATATGTGGTCTATTACATTTTCTCCAAATTAACGTGTCAAATTCTTTGGCAAATATTTAAAAAAGCGTTTCATCAAAAGTCTTCAGTAATTACCATGTAACTTGTATTATTCGGCTTAATCAAAACCGAGACACCTTGTCAAGGGCATGGTTTATCGAAAGAAATCCTGTATGTAATGACTCGGCTCTGCTCCATTTACTGCATTCAAGCCAGGCCCCACTGTAATAAAAATAATAATAATAAATGCACCTTTTGTTCCACTACTGTAATTTCCTCGTTTCCACTGCACTAAAGTGGAAAATTGGGGAAATATGAATTAACCAAAATTATAATAATATTAATTTTTTTAACTCAATTGAGTAACTGTGATGATAGTAATAATGATAGTGTATCTTTAGCTCTAGGTTTTGTAACATTCTTTGTTATATAAATTAAATGAAAAGCTGAAGGAATTTGTATGAACAATTACTGTATGCATAATATAATAAACATGAGGTATATAACTACTCTGTAATTTGTTCCAGTGATGAAGGGAGCTCAAATGAAGATGGTATCATGGTTCGAGACATCATCTTTTCATCACGGGAAAACATTAACTTCATCCACGAACTGTTTCGTCAGGCTTTATGTCTCAGTTTTCGCTATGCATCAATCATGAAAACTGTCATATTTACATATAAAGACTGGATACAAATGAATGTAAGTATTATATGCTCTTTTATTTGTAATAGTATTGATTACTTCTGAAATTATCTGCTTATTCATCGCTGCTATCTTATAATTCCTGTTATTGGGGACAGGAAGTCTGTACTTAGGCTTATCTTGGTCCTCCTAGGCCTACCCCTAACTGCTGACCTCACCCCAAGATGCAACCCACAACAATTACCTAACTCCCAGATATCTGGGTCCAACCACTTGGGCTGGACGGTAGAGTGACAGTCTCGCTTCATGCAGGTCGGCATTCAATCCCTGACCATCCAAGTGATTGGCCACCATTCCTTTCCCCCCATCCCAATCCCAAATCATCATCCTGACCCCCTTCCAAGTGCTATGTAGTCGTAATGGCTAGGTGCTTTCCCCTGATAATTCCCTCTCCCAGATATCTGTTTTGTAGCTTTTTTAACAGAGGCATCAAGTGAAATGAAATGTGCCCAACCATTTCTGTCCTGCCTGATGAATAAATTCCAGTCCCTCAGTTATGATCCGAGGACGTAGACCACTGTGCTGTTGATAATGTGTTTCTCATTATTTTCATGATCTTAATTGCAAGTAGTGTGTGTGCTTTACTAGTCACAAGCAGCTGGAGTTGTGCAGTGCCAGCATTATATCATGTGAATACAGGTATTCTGTTTCTAAATTTTTTTAGTTTAATGTTATGTACTCCTCACCATCACTGAGACGATGTTGAAAAGTACTTCAAGCTCCCCAACTGTGCTCAGGGTTACCCAATTTACTTTCCTTAAGGAACTCTCCAATTCATTATTATCAGCTTTGCAGAAATTTGGTACTTTTAACAGAGCTTTCTCTTGCACAACTTTTCTTTGCTATATTAAACTATTTCTTCATAGTCACTATTCAATAATGTACTCCTGTTTTGATGATAGTATGTACTAGTGTGTGCCTATTTGACAGGACTAATAATTAATTTTCCATGTTGGCTTCACGATACAGTACAGTATATTGTTCATGAAAGTGGTCGTGAACTAATTTCACTAATTTTACTCGCCTGTAATGCAAACATTGTTACACCTAGATACCCTAGTTATATCTGCCCAGATATACTTTCCTACCATTCTGTCAAGGTTTCGGTATGTGGCTCTGCTTTGATTCCCTCTCCGAGATAACAAGTTTTAAGTATTCTCCCAATAAGCAATGCCGTACTTCTTCTGAGTTTTGTGCCTCCTTTTTTTCTTTTCCTCCCTTCCTACATTCTCCACTTGCATATGGTTGCTAAGGCAGTCCTCGCCCCTTTCCACACCTCTTTGTTTTCCAAGACAAGCAAGAAATGACTGTTTTGCGTATACGAAAGCTAAGCCATTATGTAGCTTCTTAAGCAAAGGTTTTAAATTTTTTTTTCAAAACTGAGGTTGAATGTGCTTTCTTGTGATAACTGTACAGAAAGATCACCTCTATAAGTAAGAGGTAGAACAAGGAAGCAAACATACAGACACAGTACATTTATTAAATGGTGTTTTGCTGAATTGCAATTAGAAAAATTTAACTATTTTTATAACTATATCATCTTCAGGCTCCTGAGATGCCACCCTTTATGTTGGAACCATTGGAAGGAGGAACCAGTCCAAGAGAAGATGCAGCAGTTGCACAAGAAAATAACACACAGAGACGTTTGCGCAATGAATCTTATCTTGGAGCTGTCAATAAAGACATCCATATTCGGGCAGGGCTTCAGGTATGAATGATACTGTACACGTTTGATTTAAGATATTATTTTAGATGTGGAAATAATATTCAGTGACTAACTTTTTATGGTTCAAGTTTACAGCATTTTTAAAGTGTCATCAATTCCTATTACTCATAGATTCCAAACAGTGATACATTAAATGAAATGACAGTAGCTGAAAAGATTTTAATGTACTAGTAACTTCCACAGAATGTTCTACAAATCTTCATAACAAGTGCAGCAAACGTGTTCCTCCTGGAAGTTTCACCAGACTATCCACGTCTCCTTGATGAACAAGTAGAGGTGTGCAAGCATGTACTGAATATCTATCGATACATGGTCATGAATACTCGCATGGAGCAGAAAACATGGTAAATAAAACAGTTTTTCATGTGCATATATTGTCCAGGCAAGAAAACTGAATATAATGAGAATAAAAATACATATAAAGATTAACCAAGCAAAGAAAGTAGAGAAAAAGATTTTTGTTTTTGTACACTTATATGATCAAAATATACATATGCTATGTATTTTACAGTGTATTATGCCATAAAACATTTTGGCTTAAAGTATTACTGGTATATATATGCACTACTGGTATTAAATTTGTGTTTGCATGCAAATTTTGGGGGGTAAATATTATATTTTGCTCATACAATATTTAATAAAATTCTGTATAATTTGGTTCAAGAGGAAGATTCTGGGAACAAATTCCTGCTTAGAACCTGGCGTGTGCTCTAGTAGCTCATTTGATACATGTACATTCTTTCCACTTAACACTATTTCATGCATTGCTATTTTAAATGTCATTACTAAACATTTCTTCTTTCTCTATTTTACAATGAAACTACCTTACTCATTTGATATTGCAGTGCTTGAAAAATATCAAATTTTGTATTTCACATAGATGATTCGACTGTTTTTGCTCATTTTCTATACTTCCTGTCCAACAGAGATGGCTTTGATCAAACAATAACATAGCTATTTCTTATGTGTATCCTTCAACTCAAGTTCTCGTTTCTGAACAGATTCTCCCACACTTTTTATACCACATCATCACTGCTCACTGTCCTCTCAAATTTTCTCAAGTGAAATCTATACTGCCATTTGCAGTATCATTTTCTCATGTAAACTGGTACTTGCATTCATTTATATGTTTTGATTGTACCTTTTGGTAGTGTCCTGCCTTGTTTTAATGGTTCTTTCACTTTAACTGCCCATCTGGATCATATTCTGCTCCTTAAGCATTGCATTTTGATTGTTCTTTCCACTGGCATGTGTTTCATATTGTTAAACCGTCTCCGGGGACCTCATTTCCATTGTCTCTAGCTACTTCCTCACCTTGCCAAACCTAATCTTAACTTTAATATACCTATTTTTGTAATATCAAATATTAATGGAGTAATAATTTTTGAAATATTAATACTCACTTTTCAAGTTTGGACATTTACTATCCACAGTTTAGCTTCAATTAATAATTCAATCAATCTTGTTAGCTTAATTAAGGATTATAAAATTTCAGTGCTTATTTGTATTGGTGTGGTATATAATTATTGACAACAGTCTACTATTTATTATTTTATTACAGGGAACAATTACTAGTGGTGCTACTTCACGTTACTTCACAAACTCTGTGTGGACGGCCCACCACGCACAAAGAGGATTCCCTAGGGGGACGCTTTGCCTCGGCTCTTTTTCAGGTTGGTTGCTTCATGAATTGGTATTGTATGTAGTTGTTCGCTTTTCACAAAATATAGGACAGATGGAAACAAAAATTTCATCTTGGGATTTATTTCTTCACCATACAGGTGGGTAGTCCCTGCATATATCAGTACTTTTGTATAGACCTGTTCATGAGGGGAAATTGTTCGAAGATCTATTTATTTAGGGTGTCCCTTTTTTCAAGGACATCATATTGCTCTGTGATAATATAGGAAATGACAGAGTAATTTTTGTCATTATTATTATTTGTGCAAAATGTCTTAAGTGTTTGCATTAATGAGGGAGGGAGAGTGGGAACTATATTATTTATTAAATGTAATTATTTATTTTATAATTAAATTTTGTGTACTCGCGTAGTTGTGCTTGCTGGCGTTGAACTTCAGCTCTTTTGGTCCTACCTTTCAGCTGTCAGTCAACTGGTGTACAGGTACAAGAGTCTGTTGGATTCTATCATATCTACATTTGAAACTGTGCATGGAGTTTCACCTCCACCACATCACTGCCTAGTGCATTCCATCTGTTAAATACTCTGACACTGAAAAAATTCTTTCTTATATCTCTCTGGGGCTCATTTGGGTACTAAATTTCCATCTGTGTCCCCTTGTTTGTGTACCATCTTTGCTAAATAGTTTGTTTTTAGCTGCCCTGTCTTTAGTTTGTCTAAGGGGCCTGACAGCTGAGCGGGCAGCGCTCGGGATTTGTAGTCCTAAGGTTCTGGGTTTGATCCCCGGTGGAGGCGGAAACAAACGGGCAGAGTTTCTTTTGCCCTGATGGTCCTGTTCGTCTAGCAGTAAAGTAGGTACCTGGGAGTTAGACAGCTGCTACGGGCTGCTTCCTGGGGGTGTGTAACAAAAAGGAGACCTGGTCGAGGACCGGGCCGTGGGGATGCTAAGACCCGAAATCATCTTGAAGTAACCTCAAGATAACCCCTGCCAATTCTTCAGAGAATTTTGTAGGTATAAAACCATCACCTTTTATGATATTGTGAGAGATAACGTTTTATATGTTTGTTATTTTCTTTTATGCAAGATACTTTTAAACTGTAAATATATATTATTATTTCCAGACTCTTATTGTGTCATGGATAAAAGCTAACTTGAGCGTTGCCATATCTGGGGAGCTATGGGACCAGCTGCTGCTAACTCTGGCGTCACTCACACACTGGGATGAGCTGATCAAGGAGTGGGCGGTAAGGAAGATATCCGTTCATATTTGTGTAATGGCTGATATTGTGGCACAACTAGGCAGTGTCATTATCAAAGCAGCAGTTGATGGAGAGTTTTCCATGTGTCATGCATTTTTGTTGTTATTCTTACTGGAAATATTTATTTTCCAAAAGCTTTGTTGGTATATTTTAATAAAGTTAGATATTGTGTGTCCTGCATTCACTAGTGTAATTTTGCCATACAGTATGACTTGTAAATTCCAATATGACAATATAAATATATACGATACTACAATATGACTGTACAGTAGTACAATATGACAATGTACACTACAACATGACATGTATATTCCAATTATCACCTCTTGTTTGTATGCAATATTCTTCTAACTATAATGTTGCTTTTAATTATAAGTTTATAATTGATTTTAATTTGATGTAGACGTATTGTATATACTTACGCATTACAGCTTGTGGAATTTTTTAGCAGTGAGCCTCTTTTTATGCAGTTTTTATCAAGAATTGGCTAAACTGTCATTGGTTCACTGAGAGCATTTGAGACGCCTGAGGAGTATCACTCAGTTTTGTGATTACTCTGGCCGAGAAACTCATACAATTAAATACTGTAAAAGCCTGTTTGTTTTTTTCCACAGCATTTTCACAACCAAATGAATTTGGTTGTTGTCTTGATGATGGCTATTCATTATTGGGATAAAATTAAATATATATATATATATATATATATATATATATATATATATATATATATATATATATATATATATATATATATATATATATATATATATATATATATATGTCGTACCTAGTAGCCAGAACGCACTTCTCAGCCTACTATTCAAGGCCCGATTTGCCTAATAAGCCAAGTTTTCATGAATTAATTGTTTTTCGACTACCTAACCTACCTAACCTAACCTAACCTAACTTTTTCTGCCACCTAACCTAACCTAACCTATAAAGATAGGTTAGGTTAGGTTAGGTAGGGTTGGTTAGGTTCGGTCATATGTCTACGTTAATTTTAACTCCAATAAACAAAAATTGATCTCATACATAATGAAATGGGCAGCTTTATCATTTCATAAGAAAAAAAATAGAGAAAATATATTAATTCAGGAAAACTTGGCTTATTAGGCAAATCGGGCATTGCATAGTAGGCTGAGAAGTGCATTCTGGCTACTAGGTACGACATATATATATATATATAGAAGGGAGTACCACCTCTAGCTGGAAGAAGGGGGACCCATAGCCTCGGAGGAAACCACGCATAAATATATATATATAATATATATAATATAAAATATATATATATATATAATAAATAAATATAAATTTTGTTTAATTTAAGGTTAGTAAAGGAATATGTCAAAGAAAGATGTTGATTTGTCAGCCGATATCATGAGAAATCCGAGGCAAAAATTCATTTGAATGAATATAGTTCAGTGCTGAATATCCAAATTACCATTAAGGGAAGAAAGCCCAAGTATTAAGAAAATATCCACAAAGGTACTGTATTCTAAGACATAATCGTGTGGTATTATATTAGGAGAGTTCTGATCATAGAAATAAGTTTAGATTTCTGGAGTATGTATCTTAATTCATACTATAGGAAAGCATCATTTTGCCTTTAATGTGAAGGTCAGCAAAAATTTACATTGAGAAAAGGCTATGGAATTTGTAAAGCTAATAAGGATTAATTTGAGAAGATAAATGATTATTCGCACTTAAAAATTATATATAGTATTAAAAGTTCCAGTAGTATGGGAAGTTTTTTGTTTATATAAAAAGTCTATGTCAAAAGACTGGTAATGAAAGAATGATAATATGAAATGAGGAGGATGATTTGGCTCATATATTAAAAGATGTTTTTTGCCTCTTTGAGTGTTTTCACCCCTGATAGCAACAGCAGTAGTAACACACTCACCCTGCTCCTTGTGAGCCATTTGGTTTTGCCTTGAGTCTTGGTCAGGAAGGATTGATTAGGTCCCGATGCTTTACTGTTCCCCACTGTTCACCCAGCAGTACTGTAATTGTAAATCTGTTGTAAATCGATTGTCAGGTCATGTTCAATGGAAACTAGTGAGCAAAGCTTACCAATAGCTAAAAGGAGTCAGAAGTTTCTTGTTCTTGTACCCACCTGTGTTAAAAATAAAATCAACAAATGTGGAACTAATAATAAGCTTATGCAGATTAAATGTTATAAATTTGTTTAAAATTCTTTTTTTCCTAATAAAATGCTTGTTTCAGAAAACATTGGATACTCTAACACGTGTGCTGGCTCGACACGTGTATGGTCTAGAGCTCAATAATCTTCCTTTGGAGCGTGTGACAGAACGTCGTTTAATTAAAAGGGGAACCAAATTAACAGGACTAGATGTAAGTACTGTTTATGGATTAATAATGCAGTGTTATGGTGCATTTCTATCAATTTCTGTTGCACACTTGCACTAAATTGAGAGGTGATATTAGGTTCACGAAGAAACTGGATAAGAATAGATAAGAATGGCAAATCAGAATTTGCCACAATAATTGTTTATTTTTGTCTGTTTTGTTTATTATAGGTGATATAGTAACCCACTTGAATTGTAAATTATAAGGAATTTACACCTTTATTTAAAGATCTACAGAATACTGAAGCAAAATGGAGTATATCTGTCAGAAATGTTTTTGAGTTTAAAAAATTGCATAAGTCAATGTGCAAGTTTTTAAATCTTAAATTTTTGTTATTAATAAGTAAATATATTGAAGTTTTTAGATGTGTTTAATTACTGGTTGCTCTGATACTAAATGTTACTTTTGGGCTTCAGTCTGTCAGAAGCAGTTTTGCTCGAAGTTGGAGTAGTGTTCGTATGGAACGTCAGGTTCATGCTCCAGATAATCACAATGCTGGGCCTTCTACACTGTCTCACCTACAGGAGGAGTCACAGGGAGACAATGTTAGCACCCAAGGTGAGTGTCTTAGCCTGGGCCATCTTTTTTGGGGCCTGATGGTTTGATGTCTAGAAGAAAGTGTTTACACTTAAAAGTTTAGCAAATGTGCTGTAATTATTTTATTTCATTCTAGTCATATTATCCAAATGAAGTAAACTTCTAGGCAGAGAAATTCCAGGGTTGTCATGTGATAGGTATTTTGTCTTATTCTCAGGTCTGCATGTCACCTTTTTAGTTCCCATCAGAGATCTGACTTTCAGAACAAATGTCACACTATGTTTTTCTGGATTTAGTTATCTTAACATTGGGTCAAAGTGCAATTATTTAAGTCATTGTCTCAGTTTTGTATGATTGTGAACTGTGAGACTTTATCTTATGAGACTATGAGACCTTAATAAGTTAAATTGTTCATCAAGGGAGTGCTCAAAACATGCCAGTTTCATCACTGACAATTTAACTTTGCTACAAATGTTAACTTGACTGTAATTAACTACTACTTAAATAATGAGTGATGCATATAAGGGTTTGATAGGTCTACAGGAAAGAAAAAAACAAAACAATCTAAACGTTATCAAAGTCATGTCATGAGCCCTGGAGTCATGAACTGTGTTCAGGGGAAGTTTGATGCAGGCTGGACCCTGAAACTGTTGTTGATGTTGAACCGGATATATTTGGCAATATTTTTATTTATACTGTTTATATATATTTTGTATCAGTGCTTGTGATATATACAGTATCATATCTCTATATGGTAAATAACTTGAACTAAACTTTTTGTGTAATATTTGTCCCACAATTTTAATTCTGTTATTTATTTTGCATGTAATTCATTGGTAAATCAAATTTCTCCAACTTTATGTTGGAAACAATTATAAATATAAATACTTGTACAATTATGAATTAAGATAATCAGTTTAATTAAATGGAGTAGAAGGTGAGGAAGTAATGTTGAGATGCCAGTATGTTGATGTTACCTTTATCATAAGTGTTGAGAAACTGCAGGAATAATAATAATTAGGATCTTCAGCATTTGTATTAATTTAAGAAACGTGTGACGTATAAAAATGAGTTACATAAAGTTACGACACTACGGTAAAGCTCTTGACCAAAATAGTCTAAATATGACATGTGTCATATATGTACATGTATATTATTCCTGCATTTTTTCCCCCTTGTTAAGACAGTTTTTTCTAGTTGCTGTCCAAGGAAGATGGGTGGCAATAATTTTTATTTAATAATGTCATGGACAACAAAGAAACGATTTCTCTTCCACTGGAAAAGGGGATTTTTATATTTTATGAAGATTTGAATTCATAAATTGTAAATTGAGATGAAGATTCACAGTGAAAATGTTTGAAGGAGAAATGAGGTTATGTTATTGGTATACAATTTTGATATAATGTTACTGAGAATGAGTTTTTCAAATATAAGAATAACATACAGGAAAGGAGCAATGTAGAAATTTGCATGTTACAAATTTATTACAGAAAATGGTGTTTAAGAATTTAATGAACTCTTATTGTTAATTTATCATGTCAATGTGTACTTTATTATTCAAAATACAAATACTCAACAGGGAGCAGCGATCGCAGTCCATTTTCCCGAAAGCGTTGTGGAAGCGTCGGCGGGGGGTCTCTCAAAGCTGGTGCTGGTGGCAATGGCAGTAGTCCTAAACTGTCTCCACACCACCCTTCTGGTGACCACTCTCATTCCTCACATAGTCACCACCATGATCACCATCTCCATACACATCACTCCTCCCACCCAGGACTTGGCAGACGACTCACACGCTCATTGTCCGAGTCAAGTTTGATAGTGAGGAGGAGACCAGGCCGAGCGCGTTCACATGGTAAGTGCTTATGTGCCTTCTCCATTTATGCTTTTCAATTTTTTTTTTTTTTGGTCCAATGGGTAAATTTTTGGTGTCTTAATGTACTTTCTGAATGAACATGACGATTTCAGATATTAGATGTATATAATTTTGTTTTCTGTTTACTATTTATGTCATATACAGTATATATATAATGTGTGTATATATATATATATGTATATATATATATATATATATATATATATATATATATATATATATATATATATATATATATATATTATATATATATATATATTATATATATATATATATATATATACAGTGGAACCTCTATTAACGAGTGGCTCTATTAACGAGTTTTTCCAGTAACGAGCAAGCCACTCGCAGCAAATTTGTCTCTATTGACGAGCTCGCCTCTATTAACGAGTGAAACCACATGGCGCTTCCTAGCGTCTCGCGGGTTCTCGCAAATTCTCGGACGCCTCCGACGCCAGTGTTGTTGTTGTATCTCACACGACAAGCATCCCTCTGGATTTATTTGAGCTTTTCTTTGGGTTTTTAGTGGTTTTGCGACTACAATTTGTAACACACGATGTCTCCAAAGAAGCTGCTTGCTAAAGATAGTGTTTTCAAGAGGAAGAAAGACACAATTATTATGGATTTCAAGAAGGAAATTATAGCAAAGCATGAGTGTGGTGTCTGTGTGATTGATCTCACAAGGAAGTATGGCAGGTCCTCATCAACAATTTACACCATTAGTAAGGGAATGAGGAGGTAAGGGAGGATGCTGCCTCTTCCACTGAGATCAGGGAAGTGTTTGGAATGTTTGAAAAGGTGAACGCATTCTTGGAAAAGCTGCCCTGATAAAGCAGTGACAACCCAGTGTGTGAAAATGTTTAATTAATTTATCACTTTGTGATAACACTTTATGAAAGTGTTATCGTTTTCTCAGGTATATGTCGCTTGAACGTAACACACTTTTTTTCTCTTGAATGCACCCAAACACCGCGCTCAAGCATCATTTGAGAAAATATTTCTATAAAATCCAATTCTTATCCAATCGACTTGGGGATTGTATACATGTTTGCCATGAAATTTCCGTTTTCTTTAATAATCACATTGCCTATTTGAGAAAACGGCATTGTATTGTATCTTCGTGGTAAGACTATTATATTGTTGACACAACGAGTGTAATCAACGTAGTTTTTTATTTGGTGCTGGTCTAACGCATCCTTGTGTGACATTTGAAATGAAATTTGAGTGAAATTCCCAAGAAGAGAGAGTCCGCCTGACTCAGAGGTGGATTCTCCTTCCACACCAAAACCCCTCTCCTCCTTCCCACCTCTCCATCGTCTCCCTCAAGCCAGCAACTACTCTTCATAAGGTAAAGTAAATATTAAAACACTACAACAAAACATTTATATTTACATGTGCAGTATTATATTTACATAAAAAAAAGTCATACAAGTATGGATGTTTTTGGGAGTGGAACGGATTAAATTTATTTCCTTTATTTTAAATGGGGAAATTTGTTTCCAAAGACGAGTTTTCCAGGTAACGAGCTCGGTGCCAGAACGGATTAAACTCGTTAATAGAGGTTCTACTGTATATTATATATATATATATATATATTATATATATATATATATGTCGTACCTAGTAGCCAGAACGCACTTCTCAGCCTACTATGCAAGGCACGATTTGCCTAATAAGCCAAGTTTTCATGAATTATTATATTTTCTCTAATTTTTTTCTTATGAAATGATAAAGCTACCCATTTCATTATATATGAGGTCAATGTTTTTTAATGAAGTTAAAATTACCGTAGATATATGACCGAACCTAACCAACCCTACCTAACCTAACCTAACCTATCTTTATAGGTTAGGTTCGGTTAGGTAGCAGAAAAAGTTAGGTTAGGTTAGGTTAGGTAGGTTAGGTAGTCGAAAAAACATTAATTCATGAAAACTTGGCTTATTAGGAAAATCTGGCCTTGCATAGTAGGCTGAGAAGTGCGTTCTGGCTACTAGGTACGACATATATTTTTATATATATATATATTATATATATATATATATATATATATATATATATATATATATATATATATATATATATATATATATATATATATATATATATATATATATATATATGTATATATGTGTATATCACGAAAATAAACATGTGATTAAGAATGTGACAATGTCAGACCACGGAGGAAAATGAAACAGGAATTTCCTTAAGTACTTTCGTATATTAAATACATCTTCAGAAGGTCAAGGACCTTCTGAAGATGTATTTAATATACAGTACGAAAGTACTTAAGGAAATTCCTGTTTCATTTTTCCTCCGTGGTCTGACATTGTCATATGTATATATAAATATACACATATATTATATACACACATACATACATATACACAAATACAGGGGTACCTCGATTTAAGAGTTTAATCTGTTCCTGGAAACAGCTCGTAATCCGAAAACTCGTAAACTGAAGCTAATTTCCCCATAAAAAATAATGGGAATTGAATTAATCCGTTCCTGACTACCCAAAAACCTCACTTCAAACTAAATTTTATACCTAATTCATCCAAATCTACACTACAAAAGTATGTTCAAGTTATTACTTACCCTTGCTGATGACTCCTGTTGGCATATGGAAGATGGTGAGGAGGGGGGAGGAGGAGAGGTGTTACTGTTTGGAAGGGGAGTCCCCTTCCATTATAACATCAGGCAGTAAAGATTTTTCTGCAGTGCACTCTCTGGCACGTTTTGCCTGTCTACCACTAGGTCCTGGTTGTAATTACCTAAGTGTAATTACCTAAGTGTAGTTACAGGATGAGAGCTACGCTCGTGGTGTCCCGTCTTCCCAGCACTCTTTGTCATATAACGCTTTGAAACTACTGACGGTCTTGGCCTCCACCACCTTCTCACTTAACTGAAGTGAACTTAATTGTGGCTTACTGCTCGATTTTCTCACAATGAAGCAATCCATTGAAGATTGTTTTTCCCTTCTTTGCAACACTTGTCTGTAGTAAGACAAGACATTGGCATTGTCATTTAATGGTTGGCAAGAGATTTGATTGAAAGTAGAATTTGCCAAAGCCATTTCTATTCACAGCTTAAAAAAATGTATGACACCGAAGGTGAACGTCAAGAGAGATGATAAGAGCTAGGAGGCTGAAGACACAGCACACGATCTCATGCCTCCTTTGTTATAAGCAATTGGATATCCAATCATTTTTATTTTTGGAATTATTTTTATCCAGTTATTTTCTATTGGGAAACAATATTGCATACATAGTAGTCCATACATGAAGATGGCCAAGTTGACTTTTTATCACGAACCAGACAAACTGACATACTGTGTGTGTGTAAATCACGAAGAAATTAACATGTGGTGAATAATATGACAATGTCTTACCACAAAGGAACATAAGACATGAAATTCCATAAATACTTTTCGTATTAATCAATACATCTTCAGAAGGATCGTGTACTACTATGTACGAAGGATCACAAATGTACTATGTATTATTAAACATGATGAACCCCTAATAGTGAGGGTGTGCATGAACAATTTTGCTTTATGAATATTTTGTTAGTATAAATGTGTTTCTTCTTTTAGTCATGGTTGTTTTACACCATATTGCTAACCTCTTTTTTTTTTTTATTTATTATCTAGGACCTGGCCACTTTAGGATCTGCCGAATTATCTGATGATCTAGCCACCTTAGAACTTGGCCACGTTAGAATCTAGCCACTTTAGGCATCGACAGTTTAGGAGCTTATGACTTTCATTGTTTTTTTTGCTCAGAATAATGCACGTTCCACAGTCGGATGCAGTAGACTGTTTGTGCCATTTTATGTCTCTTATGTCTGTCTCTCTGCCCTTCTGTCTCTGGTTATGTCTGTCTGTCTGGTTTGTTCATTGAATTGTAAATATTTTCATGATTTAGTCAGAAATTCAAATAACATAAGCTTGTATGAGTATATTGCTCTGTACATGATAATGTTGTCCATTTAAACATTTATTTAATGCTCTATATCTGAGCTAAGGTCTCTTGGTTGGATCCTTTGAGCTAACTCATCAATAAGGAATTCAAGAGAAGGAGGGGAAGACATCATGAACCAAAAGAGTTGAGACAATAGGAACTGGACTAGCAATAGATTCTTCAGAGCCACTGGGCAGTGCACCATATGATCCTAGAGCTGTTGGCAGGCAGCATACCAGAGAAACTGGAAAAGGACCTTCAACCACTCCCTTCTCAACTGAAAACAAAGCATACAAAATTCAACTAGCTGCACAGATCCTTGATATTCTGATAGTAGATGATGCCTCCCAAGAATCAGATGAAAATAGATGGCAAGCCAAGCCTAAGCATACACTTGAAGGGAGGGATGCAGACCTGGTGTTCCAAACCAACCCCACCCACTGGAAGAGTTGCTAGGGACTTGGATGAGACTTTGGCTTGTTGGCAATGATGCCAAAGCAAGCCACCACCCGCAACATCCTAGCACCGATTTGCCGGCAACACTGATGGATAGGATACCCAAGTTAACCAGTCATTGAGGTAGACCAGAACATGGATTCCCAGGAACTTTGTTTTCAAAGAACCACCCTTGTAGCTTGGAAGATGGGTTGAGTGCCATGCTGAGCTCGCAGGATAGAGCCTGTTAGGAGTAATGTTTGACTCAAAATCCTGGTCTGTCCCTTTACACAGAATTGATGGAAATATGCCAGTAGGCATCCTTGAAGTTCAGGGAAATAAGCCAAAACTGGTTCAACATTATACAGTGAACTACAAACATGATGATCATTTGGGAAGAATGACATAGGTTGTGAGAATTGATCCACGGCAAGTTGATCAACCAATCTCTCCAACCAATCCATCACCGAGGCCTACCACGATAGGGCTGATGAGAATTGCGATGTACAGTAAATTACCAAGATCTTGTAATACTTTAGGGAACTCCCTACTGATTGAAGGCAGTGACTGGGTGATTGCTCAGCCAGTAGCTAGCAAAGTGATAATTTATATTTTATTTTTTGTTTGGAGGGGAGCTTGTCACGTCTAATACATGTTATTTTATAAGTTTTAATGAGTTGGTCTCTCAGTTGTGGTCCGAGTTAAATTTGTTATTGCCTCAACTTCATCAACTACATAACCAAACTATTTGGAACGGTATTGGTCTTGGTGAGTGAGCATAAATCCTAGCCAGCAGAATATATTTCTGTAATCCCATACAAGTTTTTGGCTCAATTCAGTTGTTTGCACTTTTACTGTCACAATTTCCTGTATACGTAACAGTTTTTTTGCATTTCACATGTATATGTTAGTTAGCCTTTTGTTTACTTGCACTAAAATTGTTTTGATGTCATATGAAAAGAAGAATTGAGTTTTTCCCTTTGATGCATGCTCTGTGAAATGAAGTCATTTGATTTTTTTTTGGTATATAGTATTATCAAATCCTAAATGTTACCATTCTGAAAACATGGATACCAGACACTTCTTTGTGATGTTAGTCAATGTTTGTTGTTACCCAGGCGAGTGTGATGGTCACATGAGCAGTCACCCGTTCTTGCACGGCACAAGATCTAAATCCCTGGAGACCCTTTCTCACGGTAGGTTTACATTTAGTCGTCATAAGTAGGTAATAAAGCCACTTTAGTAACTTTACTAAAGTTATTTAATCTCCCACAGTAGACCTGCTGCCATTTTTCTAGGTGGGTTTAAAGTACCTCTCATGGTAAGTTCAGTTATTTTTCCCTTTTAGGTTCATAGTTAGCTTGTTAGAATAGATTATATTTTTTTCAATTACCAAAACAAAAAAGTTTTTCCATTGAAAGGTGTGGTGGATTTTTTTTACCATGTACTGTAGTAGATTTCCAATCTAATTTTCGTCTTTAGATTCAAATATGTTTATCCATAAGAGTCATAGTTGCTTTCATATGTTGGATTTGTTTAGTCTTTTCCTCTTAGCACTTTTACAATGCAGTAGTTTTCTGTGTTTAGTATTTAACTGAAATATTATATACAGTAAGTTAGTTAAGTAAGACAACATATTGATACCAGTAGGACAAAGTACGATGGTTTCTGTATAGGGATTCCAGATTCCACAGTGACTTAAAACAGTGGCTGCACACTACTCAGACTGTAGCACCCTCTTCATTTCACTAGTTGATTCAAGGGAGATATATACATTCTATTACATTTGTGTTTCATCCTGTAAAACTTAAAAGTTCACTAAGCTTTCACCTCCTTGTCATTTGTCCAATTGATGGGGAAAAATACCAGGTTGAGAATAAGAGCTTGTTGAAGATGGTGTTTTTATCGGTAATGCAGAAAGACCGTCTTCAGTAAGGTATACTCTCAACTTTGTGTTTGTCTTTATTATTCTCAGCACTTTGTGGTCTAATCGACTATTGGTTATGCTAGCAGTCTGATGGCTTGTGCATTTTATGTTCAATTTCTCATTTGGTTCCTTTGCCATTTTCAGTGGGTGTTAGGGAGCATAATGAACTATCAGATACCCATCTACCTGTATGTCCATCTATATGCTTCAGTGTGTGTGTTTGTGTGTGTGTGTGTGTGTGTGTGTGTGTGTGTGTGTGTGTGTGTGTGTGTGTGTGTGTGTGTGTGTGTATAGGCTCATTCGTATGTACAGCACAGTATATTACAACTGTCTTCATACATATATTTATCTATATGTACAATTCCCTCAACAGGAAATAATATATATTCATTGTTTTGTACATTCATGTATATGTATGTTCAGTACAGCATATGTATGTTCTTTAATGTGCATATATGTCCCTCTATCAATCTTCATTATGTCCATTCATGCAGCCAGGAAGGGCATATATATGTTCTGTGTGGCCTTCTTTCGCTGCTGTGGTAGTTTGTGCATATTATGAGTCATTCAGATTAAGATAGTTTGATTTAAGTTAAATCAAAGACAGTAGTAGAGAACTAAAGATAAGTTAAATACTGTATATAAGAAATTAGACAAAGTTATTTGTATAGAAGGCTTTACCCCCACCTGTATATAACAGTACTATATTCACTACACTAACAGGTTGTGAAAGGATTCCAAGTTTATCTGAACCTTCAGGAATTGTATTGTCATGTGTCCATTTATGCAAGGTTCAGGGTCTTGCTGGGCTTCCAAGTTGGTCAAACATCTTGCCACTTTCCAGCTCTTGATTGGGCTAAATCTGGCTCTTTGGATATTTTCCTTCAGGAACATTTGTCTCCTAAGGATCAGTGACAGTCTCCATTTGGGCTTCAAGTCGGTAGCCTTGTCTACTTGCTCAAGATTCTGTATTGGTGGTACACTCGGGCCATGATTTTCGTGATACAGTATAGTATTTCATTACACAAATTTAGAGTTACGCTGTAAGTAAATATTTCTTTGTGAGGGCTAAGGATGAATTAACTGGGATACTAACCTAACTTTACCAAATACTGTACAGTACTTCTATCCACAGTATCTTATTTATCTTTCACTCTTATAAAGTGAAAGATGGATGAAATACAGTCTTTAGCAATGTGAGTATCACTAAGTAATGTGCAAAAAGTTATGTGTATGATTATGAGATATATTGTGTCTCACCTTTCACAAAATTGCTTACACTTACTCCACCTCTTCTGCCTCTTGCTTCACTATCCCTCAACCTTCGTGTTTTTATACAAATAATCCATCCAGACTATTTTACCCTAACTATGGCGAGAAAACGTAATAACTGCTGCACTGTACAAAATGTTTACGCGAAAGAGGCTATGATTAACGCCAAATGTACTTGACAAATAATGAGTGTGGAAGTGAGTGTCTGCTAGCGGCCGACACCTCTGACAGTGGTGAATCTAGCTGATACAGTAAAGTGTGGTAAACAGATTGCTTATTAATGTGAGAATTATAAATATAGCATTTACATTTTTATGTTGATATGTAATCTTTGCTCATATATTCACTTGAGTTGAGAAGTGTGTGTGTGTGTGTGTGTTTTGGTGGCATCTTCTGCTTATCAGCTGATCACTTCTACCCAGTCAAGATAAAATACAGTTAAAGAAATCTGGCTTAAGCTTTTTCTCCTTAAAGCGAAAAATAAAATAAATAGATTACTGTCCTTATTATCATGAGAATAAAAAATAATGTGTTGTTTTATGTGCTATATACAATTTCTTCAGTGAGTAATTTTGTGAGGTAGGCAGTATGACATTAGGTAGCAGTTAGTGATTGCACCATATGAAATATTATATGGGAGAAATAGAATGTATATGACTAGAAGAATAAAAATATAAAGGATCGTTACACATTTAGTAGTGCTTTTGTGGAGGACTGTCAGACATTTACTTTCAGCCTTACCTGGCCCAGTCACTTGACCAGTCTTTCAGTTTATTGATTCTGGACGAATGCCTACCAATCATTTTAGTAAACTTAAATCACATTGAAAGTGTTCGGACAAATAAAGAGTGGAAAATGTTTACGTTTTGAATTCTCCGGAACCTAACATGTTTTTCCCATATTTATGTTGGGATTTGATTGTTGGGATTTTTGTTCCCTTTCCATAATTTCTTTGGCAAGGCCATTTGGAAAGATGCTAGTCAAGATAGTGGGCACGAGAACCTAGAGGAAAATTGGACGTGGATACTTAGTGGGCAAGGTCAGAAGAACCTAATGGGGGGAATGTGAATACTTGCTGAACCATAATGACTCTGGCTCAGGGTGCACATGATTAACCTCAGCTCAGAAAATGCTGTTATAATGTATAATAACATCTTGCATAAAAGTATATATAACTAACTTAAGTAGCGTGTTATTTTGCATAAATGCAAAATAACATGTAATATGTATGATTTATAATGCAATCATATCTAATCAATAGGATAATAAATCATCCAATTGATTGGTCTTCCTCCAAAATTATCTTTCCTGCCTCTACACAGACGCCGTCTTGTTGACCCGACTATAATACACAACGTACCCTACATGAACTTGAGTCCTGGCTTTGTTGCTGTTGACTCTTCCCTTTCACAGTATATACTCAAATGCTCTAAACTTTCTAACAAATGTGACCTAACATAAGCTTACCCTTCCATTTATCTTTCTTTCTCTTTCCTTTTTTCTTTCTTTTTCTTTCCATTGTTTTCTCTTACAATCCCTTGCTTATTCCTATTACTATCCCCTTCTTATTCCTATTATTATCCCCTTCTTATTGGGTGGTTATACTGTAAATAGGAGCTGCCTCGTATGGGCTACTAGGCCTTCTGCAGTTACCTTTGTTCTTATGTTCTTATTCCTATTACTATCACCTTTATTACACCTTATCTTTCGTACCTTTTGCCTTGATTTTTCCTCCTATAAGAGTTTCTTCTCCTCACTCTCCTCTTCTCTCCTCTTCTCCTTTCTCTCCTCTTCTCTTGCCTATTTATTGCCTTCACCTCCTTTCCTCATCACAATTGACTTGAGAATAGTTCAGGATGGACCAAAAAGTCGCCGTTCCTTCACTTTCTAGTGTGTGGTTAGGTCAACATATTTCAGCCACGTTATTGTGACTCCTTGTCTGCATATTCAATATAAGACAAATAATGTGGATAATAAATCATTATGTTTGGCTCTTCTAGGATATGGGGAGGATGACTCTCGTACACCCTCTCCATCGCCATCCTCAGGTGTTGAATCGTCTTCTATGAAGGATTCTCCAATGCAGATTGAACTAGGGGGAGATACCACAAGTATAGGTTTGTACTTAAGAAAAATATTTGTTGGTTACATAAATATGTTTAATTATTACCTTTTCAGATTTTTATTTATACAGCAAGTTGATAGTAAGGAATATTTCAGTGTTTTTACATGGGAACATGATGATAGGCAGTTTTTTGAATACTTTAGCTTGATTGATACATGTGTAATGATGTTTTTGCGATATTATCAAAATTAAGGTGGGAAAATGTCTTGTAAATCTGATGTGTATCAAACCATGAATGATATTGATTTTACAGTATGTGATGTAACGTGTCTACGAAGGATTTGTGCCTGTTGATATGAAATTTTGTTGCCCTTTTTTTATTATCTGTGTAATTTATTTATTTTAATTTTTTAGATACCTTGGAAGGAGGCTTATCATCTGATCAGCGTTCAGTAATGTCAGGTGGCAATGTTCGTGGTTGGTTGCCAGATGTTGCTGTTGTTTTATGGCGGCGAGTCTTGGGCCTTCTTGGCGACCCTAATGACGTAGCTTCTCCTGTTATTCATGCACAAATATTTAAATATCTCTTAGAGCTTATGGAGACATTGGTGAAGGTAGGGGGAAACCTGGCTTTTGGTAACTTTTGCTAAACATTTTGGGAATATTGAGGTTATTTAATGTGATCTGGATTAAACATTTCTAATATTGGTGCTGAAAAGTATTGTTATACAAATAGTACTGTGCTATACCTGATAATCTCTTATACCCTTCTTTCTTATACTTGACAGTTACGTAACAATCAAAGTATATCTGTTGATAACCAAAGCAGTCCCGAGCCCCCAGAACTTATACCTCCACTTACACTAGTCGCTCCCTGGTGCTTCAGAGTAAGTTCACAGCTCTTGTTTTCATTTCAGTTTGCTTGGTTCTGTATTTTATTTATACTGATTATATATATATTATTTATTTATTTATTTACAAACTCATTACAAGCAGAAACAGTTGTTGGTGCACATTTTACCCCCTTTATATTTTGTCAACTGTTGTGCACAAAGAAAGTGTACATACTGTAATTACTGTAATCACTTTTAGTTAATAATAGGTTTCGTTGCTTTATGCCTTTACAGTGAAACCTCGGTATTCGGATTTAATTGAAAGGCATGACGAATGCCGAAAAGTGCGAATACCGAACAATTTTTTTCCCATAAGGAATAATGTAAATTGGATTAATGTGTTTTGGTGACAAGGAGTCACCACAAAAATATATATATTGTCTGGGCTATTGAGTAGTCTTAATGTTTATGTCCACATAAGTGTGGATGACTGGTATGGATCATGGATCACTAATTCGTGGGGATGGATCACGTGGGCATGGATTACTAATTCCTGTGGGGCTTCAGTAGTAGTCAGGGAAAGTTGAAAATTCAGCTTGGTAGTAGTAGTTGCTTCTGGAAACTTCAGTGATACATGTAGTCTGTCCTTAATAAGACTACTCAATAGCCCAATCCATAGAGCCTCGGTCTTGCACGTGTGGGGTCTGCGGTTCGAGTCTCTTAGAGCTCAAGTGAATGAAATACTGTATATTTATACAATAATTCAATGAAATAAATGTTAACACACTGCACAGTTTACCAGCACTTAGGAGAGTTGATGGCATGTGTGGAAAGTGGTGAGGCAGAGGAGAGAGATGTTATACTTTGGCAGGGGTGTCCCATATCATTACTGTATCACAGATTTGTCAGTGATATTTTTCAAGAAAACTTTGCACTTTCCCCCATTTTGCACACATTTCTTTTATTAGAAAACTAGATTTAGGCATACCAAACTCGGTAACAAAATTAAACAAACGGCCACCACATTCATATTTAGCTATGAATTCTTTGATCTCTGTTGTGGTTCTAATCATTTTTATTTTTGCTTGACTCTTATCACAAACTTTCTTAGGTAACATGGTGACTTATTTACACTAAGAATACCACAATATCCAAGAGAAAAGTGTAGTGGGTTGTGCACTGAATGACAGCTATGGCGAAACTAACACATCAGGAACGTGCGAACATGAACAGTGTCTGAATACCGAAGTGTGCGTATTGGTAGCGGTGCGAATACCAAGGTTCCTCTGTTTTAGAAATTTGTTCGCTCATTTATTTTAGGATAATTAATATTATTTTTCTCCACCAGGCTTTGACTTTGCCCCCCCAGTTTCATCGGGGCAAGACGCTGGCGTATCGATTACTATGCATGATGATTGTGCGGCAGCATGATCTACCGCCTCCCCGTGACATACTCACACATTTCTATAGAATATTACACCAGGGTCTAGTTGGTCAAGACCAGGTAAGGCTATTGCCTTTCATAGGTTGTTTGGATCAGCCCTTCATGGTCATTTGTAACCATTTTAAATATTTGTAGAAATTTTAAAATCCTGTTATGTAATATCTGAGCTAAAGAATGAAATTGGTTACAAAAATCTTGGTGTTCTCTTGGGTATAAATTTAACTTGCAATTCTTCCTTCTTGCAGGAAGTTATTAGTACTCTGGTGGCAGAGTGTGGGCCGAGCTTCTTTTCCCTAGGTCTGCCAGGTGCTACAATGCTCACTCTTGATTTCATCTTTGCCACCAACACTGTTATCACATCTCCTGATACCAAAGTTGTAAGCATTTTGAATTTTTTTTTGTGACTTGCCAAGGGTTGAGTATATATTGTTAAAGATATGGTATTTCTCAAGATAGATCAATTGGTTTAGGTAGAATTGCTGGAATTAAACTTGTATGCAAATAATATCCACAAGAGCGTAAATTCCAGAAAGCATCGTCTTGCATACAAAAGTGGAACAGTAATGTGGCGCTTGTAGTACACACAACACTTGCGGCTTAATAGATTCATTACAAGGCTTGGTACATAAAGTGTTCATTACATACTACTGCAATTTAATCTTGTGTAGTAACTAAATTTAAATTTAAAATTAGGGAATTAATTTCAAAGTATTTTGTGGAACATGGATTTGAATATTATAGAGAAATGTCATGAAATATTCATGGTAGTAAAGTAAGATGCTTAAATATTAACCTTAGATCATTTGTTTGCCTACTGCACCAGAACAAAAGGTGATTAAGGGATGTTAATATATTGCAATACAGTGCAACATTGATTCAATGAGCCTCGCTTTGGCAAATCTCTGGTTGCAATTCACACTTTGCTGGTTGGAGTACTTTGCCAAACAGGTGTTCATTGTAGTGTGTGCTGTGCAGAGTTGTTTATTATTAGTGGCTAGTGTATTAGTGGCTTTATGCATAGTATATACTAGCTCTAGAAATCCAACATTCTGCTTGTAACTCATTTTTGTATGTACAGTATATATACTTTTATCTAAATAAAGTATTTATTATTATTATGTTTAAGATGCGGGGCTGAGTTCACATACCTGTGGAGAAGTTAATGGGCCTGGTTCCATTACACAATTTTTGGGTCATGGTCCCTCCCTTTAAAATGAGATTTAAGCAGCTGGATCCTGAAAAATACTGGCAATAAAGGAGAAGTCTCTCTCTTTCTACATTCAGTTTCTTCTGATAGTTGTTCATTCTATGAACAGTTAAAAATTAAAGTTTGTGTGTAAAATTTGTCCATAGTGTGGGAAATATTATGGTATTGGTTGGATGAAATGAAATATTTCTCACGTTCTACGGGCTGATGTCACTGAACGAAATTTTAATTTCAACCTGTCATATGAAGAAAAAACAACCAAGAGAATCTGTCTGTAAAGAGATTGAACCACATCTAGAAAATTTCCCACACCCAAGTCTCGAAATCTAATTTTCAAAAGGAAATGTGAACAAAAACCTCTGCAACCAGAAATAAAAAAAAGAAGCAGAGAGTTATTTGGTTTTAAATATGCTCAGTGGCTTTCCCAAGGCTCCAACTATTTTGTGTAATGTTGCCTTTATCTGTGAACTCGATCCCAATATCCTGAGCAAATCCATACATTCCCCCACTTCTTGTTTGTTGAATTGGCTGAGTAAATCACGCATGGAAAGTGTGTGTTTCAACCAGATAATTCATCGAATTAAGATTTGTTGAATCGAGGTTCCACTGTATGTGGAATTTGGTGTATTTTTTTTTATTATTTTTTAATGTTTTTAATTTCCAAAGTAGAGACTAAGAAAAATCATTAAATTTTCAAGTATATTAAGAATTACACCTTGTAATGACCCAGTGGTGAGAGAATTGTGTGCTCCAAGTATAGAAACACCAAATTGGAAAAGCTTTATTTGTAGATAAAATTTAGCCTGCAATAAAGGTTTTATCTGCAAATACAGTGTTTCAGTGTGGTGCTTTTCTACATCATTGGCAGCAGTTTCTGCTCTGCTGAGCTAACATCAACACACATGCCCAGAGCTAGTGTTGACACTGACATACAGCTATTTCCTTTATTTTTCCTTTTTTTCCACTGGAGTATCCTGTTCAGCTGGAGACTTTAGTGAGTATGACCGGCACTTGGCTTGACCAGCACACACATTGGAAAATTACACGAGCCGATTGCTTTAAATTTTTGTTTTCCTATTATGCAACATTCTTATGTTGTTGTTATATCATTGTTATTATTTTCTGAGCCATCCCATTCATTTGGTAGTTGTGTGTCTAGTAATTACGTTTAGTTGCTGTAGGCTGGAATGTCACTTTTCTGCACACTTTTCTGTTGCAGTTCAGGTTTTGCTTTCACTTGTGTATCAGTTTACAGACTACTTTTTTAGCATTAGCCATTCATTTATGAAATGTTTGAATTGTTAAAGTATCTATGTTTTTGTCACCAACATGTTTGTTAAAGGGCATTTGACAATTTTCTTTTTTCTGTGGAGAGCCCCTCCAGCTCCCCAGAGCTTACCGGGCTCGTATGTATATATTAGACCGTGGCATCAGTCAGTTCAATGGAGTTCTAACCTACCGGGGACCACGAGCCAGAACCTATCCCCCTCAGATCCAGATTCCCTTAAAAAAGCTCTTCCCCAAAATAATGAGAAGCAATGGCCTGTAGAAACCCTCATGTGGTTGGAAGCATTCTATGTCTGCCATCTACTGGGTTAGGCACCTAGAAAGGTAGGCATCCCAAAATAAACTACAACTGGTTAACAATAGCGACCGAAAGCTGAACTAGCAAGCATTTACCATGATTATGGTTAATTTTGATTTTGAACAAGTTTGAAAAAAGGTTACTTACCTGAAACCTTGGCATTGATGACAGTTTGTTGACAAACAGTCAGTCAGTCAATTTGAGTAGGTGACGGTCGACTGGCAAGCTGGTGGTTAATAATTCTTGCATTTGTTCATCCAACAAATATATAAAGATTGTCCTGTATGATTGTTATTTATTGCAAAGAGAGAAAAATGTTTGTGTGTTTGTCTTCAATAAGATCCCTTCCATTTGTTCTATCAGACTGTTAACTGTGTGTTTATGCTGTGGAATTCAATTTTGACACTTCTCTTTACAGCAAACTCCTAGACTGGAGGCCCTGAGTCTTCTAGGGTCCTTGCTGCCTCTGTCTTCACTGTACCCGTCCATGCCAGTTCTCCAGCCTTCGGTGGCGGACCTGGCTCTTATGAATTGTTCTGATGTCAAGGTGTGTACCCAATGCAATGTGATTACAACTCGGTGTTAGTTCTATTATACGTTTTAAGTTTAAGAATCAATAATCTGTTGTGTTCCTTTCCCCTATTTCTCTTTATTATGTATTTTTAAATATTTATAATCCACTGAAATTAAAAGATTAATAATTATTGTTTTATAAAGCACTGCATAACAATATTTCATTTGCATGTAATTAATTATTTGAAAAACTTCAAAGCCCTTGGGACATAGAGGTGCTTGTATGGGTCACCTCTAAAGATCGAGAACATAAATGAGTGTCAATAATAGTGCTTGTAATGCTGTGTAATTTGAAATGAAAATTTAAAGTACAGTAAAATAACGAGAAGCTATCCTTGGAGCTCTCGTTGTACATGGTCTGTCTAGAGAAAGTCTCCTTGTAGCTCTTCCAAACAACTATCTATCTCCAGAAGTTCTCCTGTAAGGAATCCTTCCCAGAAAACCCCCACACCCCCAAGAGAAGCCCTCCCCAGAGAAGCTTTTCCAAAGAGCAACCATCCCAAATAAAGCCCTCCGCAGAGAAATCTTCCCAGGAGACGCCCTCTCAAAAGAAGCCCTTTTTAGAAAAGTGTTCCAAGAAAAGAACTTGCTGAGAAGCCCTCACCAGAGAATCCATCACCAGAGAAGTCTTCCCTTGAGAAGCCCTTCCCTGACAAACCCTCACTAGAGAAGCCTTCTCCTGAGAAGTCCTTCCCTAAGAAGCCCTCCCCAAAGAAGCTGTCATCAGAAAAGCTCATATTAAGGAACCAATCTTGAATGTTAGATGATATCACTTGGCTAATGTATTTTAACTTCATTTTTTTCACTCAGGATCATTTAGTGAATGTATTGCTGAAGAGTGGTAAACGAGATGGGTGGTGGCGGACGAGGTCACTGGCGCTGAGTACCCTGGCTATTTACCTCTACCACGAACTTGCCCACCAAACATTCCATACCAAAGTAAACGAGGCAATCAATGTTCTGCTGGCATCGCTGAAGGTAAGTCCCGGTCTCGTTGATGTTCGTTTTAGTTGAAATAGTTTTTATGTGGCAGCATTTTGATTAGTCACTTGTGTTTTGTAGCTCACAGAGTGTGTTATTATTATTGGAATGTAGATTACTTACCTTACTAATGTAACCAAAAATAACTCTTGATTATATATTTGTTTTGCTTAATAGTGGTGCTTGAAATGATAAGGATATTTATATTTTGACTGAAATTCCACAATTGCATGACATGACAAGTTTTTGTAACCAACTTTGCATGGATAATTCTGTAAGATTGATGCTTATAGCATTTGTATTGCTTCACAATGAAGTTTTTCTGCAGTGTTGATTTGATATAGGTTGCTCTTTGATTGATTTGAACTTAACGTCCATTAGTAAATGCTAACTTTATTTTTATGTAAAAATGTGTAGCTAATGTTAGTAAAACTGGGATTTATTTATTTATATTTTGTTGGAGTTAAAACTCTCAGTATTCTTCTTGTTTGATACATGTTACAGGGCTTTTTCATTATTTATGGGCCTAACTTTTATAAATTTAAATGTGTTAGTTGTTAAGCTTTCTTCTCTTTTTAAGACATTAAATATGAAAGTACCTGTATGGAAATTTAAAAGCTTTTTTCTGGAGGGGCCAAATAGTAGCTTCCTGTAACTAGCTCCACTGAAGTAGCTCCACATCTGTTAGTCACATTAGCAAATGCAAGCTAGTCGTTTAAACCCTACCAGAGACCAGAGGATAAAACTTTGTCCACTCCATGAGGCACATGGAGCAAGGGCTCATGATCACCCTCCCTGAAGAATCAGACAGACAACTGAATGATTTACAGAAACTTAGGTTTACAGAAAATAGACAAATGCAGTAAGTGACTTGGCAAATGATCCACCCAGTAGTTAGGTCATACATCATCCCCTAGCAACAGCTAACCACCACCAGGTGGCAGCACCACAAAACTGCTGACACACTCTGTGTCAACACTCCTCAGTTCTTCAGCTAATGTCAGACATGTTTGACCACTCCATGAGTTGCTAACACTTTGGGTCCTGGATTTTCTAGATAAGAGTTGGCTATCCTTTGGATTATGTCCTGTGGGGGCCCATTTGCTTGTGTGTCAATTTATTCTTTAGTATTTGCTTCACTTGCATGTGTTTACAAGCCTCACTTTATGTGTGGACTTTGGAAAATGTTCATCTTGAGCTGCAGGTACTTATGGCTGCCCTTCCCTACGTGCTCACTGTTGTTGTCCCTGCTCTGGTCTGGAAAAGCTACGTTCCTGGTGGGCTTGGGAATTTGTTCCATAGAAGCTGGCCTCCTTTGGAGGGGTACCTCATGCTGCATAGTGTAAAAGTCTTTGACTCCCTTGTGAGGCTCTAAGAATGGGGGCATTCTGTGGTTATTCATTAAGATGTGCACAAGGGTTCACATCCTTGTAAATATGGCATGCCGCTCATGCCCTTCACATCTGTGTTTCCTTTGTGCTGCGTTCAGTGTCACTTCATCTGGCGAGCATCCCCAGTGCCTGGGTGTTCTGCTTGATTGTTACCTTCAGGCACTGGTAAACCATGTGGTTCTTTGGTGTGGATTGTAATATATCTGCCCACTGAGTCTGCACTTGCTTCTTGTGAGTTTGAGGAATGTTCATTGGTTTTGCTCCATGCTGTTTGTACTGTCTCCGCTATTCCACCTGTTGAGTGGATATTAACCTCTATCCCAAGGCCTGTGAAGTTTGGGTTCACTGGGTCTCTCTTATCTAGAGGCTTCGTTTACTGATTTTCTTTATTTTATTTTTGAAGTGAGGCTTCACAGGCAGCAGCTGCTTCAGGATTGTTTATCGGTTTTTGTTGTTTGCAGCTTGGCTGCCCTGGAGTCTGCCCTTTTTAGTTTTATAAGGATTTGGAGTGGCTTGTAATCTCTACTGGTTCTGTTACAAGAACCAAAAGGGAGGAGGGATCAATAGTCCCTCCTCTCTTCACCGTGTTCTCTAGCATGGTACAACTGACCTCTTGTACAGTACTCCCCCTATCCCTTGCTCTGGGTTCAGGAACATCTGATGGGTTTGAATTCTAGGTTACAGTTAGCTTTGGGTGTATCTTGGTCTTCTCTGGGGATTGCCCCTTACACATTGGCTACAGAAACAATTGAACCATTGCTTTCCACTGGGAATCCATAGCCATTTGTTTCACTGGGGAATGTATTTAGCTTGGTTCCTTTTAGAGTGTGGCAATGCCTTCCTGTCTGTTCTGGCATCAGGCATGGAGCTTGGCTTTGCCACAAGGTGTGTATTTCTGTGACCTGTTAGTGTACAGTACTTTTATGCGAAATTCAGGTGTTTTCCCTCATCCCCCCTTTCTGCACTGTTCAACCCAGTCGGTTCTTTTTTGGTTCCTCCTTAATGTTCGGGCTCTCACTTCCTTGTTTGACCCGACTTCTTTTAATTATGGTTTGGCTTGACCCTTTAAGTAGCTGTTATGAGGTCTGCTTCATCCTGGCTTGCAAGAATCTTGTTCTTTTTCTTGGGGTCTTACCTTGCTTTTGCCGTACCCATACCCATTTTATCATTCTTTTTTTTATCATTCTTTTATCATTCAGGTTATTTTGGACTGTGCCCTGTTTGCACTACTAGAGTCTTACTGGTTTGTTTCAGTCTTGCCTTAAGTTGTGGGCATCTAGCAGCTCTTTGTGCAGTTTTTTTTTTTTTTTCTCCTTCTTCTTCTTCTTCTTCTTCTGGAGACCCAGCTCCAGAGGTTCACAGATTCAATGTTTACTTAGCTTTTGTTTTCTGCATTTGGGCTGTGGATGGTCTGTTCCAAGGCAGCCTGGATGTCATGGCTTTGGTGCCCTTGTTGTGGCTGTGTTATCCACGTTTCTAAGTTCTGGACATCCAGGTTCGGGTTTCCGAGGCTTTGCCCGAGGGGCTCGTTCCCCTCCTTTGGGAGGTTGTTGTGGACTTCTCTTTGGTTCATCTAGAGTGCTGGTGTGCTGTGCTGCCCATGTCATCTTTTGGCTCGGTCTATTTCCTTTTCTCTCTGCCACCTATGCTTTGTTCCCTCTTTTTCCTTGAGATGGCTGTCTGATTCTTTCAGCTGTGGCGGTTTCCTTTTGCTCCTCATTAGGGTTACCTTTCAGCTGTTTTGGTTGTAGTGGGGGGTTTCTTTTCTCTCTCCTCTCCAGTTCATCTGTTGCTCCAGGTTTTGTCACTTGGTTTTTCTTAGGTTCCGGGCTGAGAATTGTTGACATAGAGAGCTGGTAGCTCTTGTGGCGCTGCCAACTGATATTGATCAACTTTTACTTGGGGTTGATGATCTAACTACTGGGTAGATTGTTTGCAGAGTCATTTGCTGCATTGTTTACTGAATGTGAACCTTGCAATTGTCTGTTTTGCTTCAATTCTTTACTGGGGGCTTGATTCTTTGGTGAGGGTGATTACAGATCCCAAGCTCCCTATGCTTTTTTGTGTAGACCAGGTTCTGGCGTCTGATCTTGAGTAAGCTTTTAAGGACTTGCAACGGCTGATGTGACTTATAAGTGTGGAGCTATCTCAGTTTGGCTAGCTACAGGGAGCTACTGAGGCCTCCCCAGAAAAAGACATTTCATTATTTACAACTCTTTTTATTTTCTAAATAAGCTTGTTGCTACACATTTGCACATCCATCCTTTGGTAATAAACGCAGTTACCCTGCATGATGAGACTGACAAGTATTTTGCATTCTAGCAAGCAGTATCTTCACAGCACCCAGCCAAGCATCTGGCCCAGAGTACTGAGGTACCTTCTGCTGTGTGTCTGTCGATGTTGTATGGGTGAAGGTGATCATGTGTTACGGAAGATTATCAAGACAGTGGTTGATAATGAACAAATTGATTTGATTTTCATGGAAGACTTGGTGCAATGTTTTGCAGTTGGAAATAGTGTTCAGTCTTTAACTGGATGGGGTAGATTTGACTGTATTGCACTCAGCAATATAAAATATTACATTGAGTGCAATACAGTCAAATAAAATATTACTTACAGTCAAATAGTAATATAAAATATTACTTTATTTGAATGGAATAAATTGTACAAGTTTGACACTAAACATCTCCATGTTAGGGGGTTTGTATTGAACATGGAACTAGCATTTATTCTTTAAAGATTCTCAGCTACAGTCAAATATCTTTTCACTTTCTAAACACACACTGATTAGGTACTGTATATAGTGTTCAGCATTTCATACGGATGCATACAATGTATAGAATTTATAATGATTGTATTTTGGTAAAGTCTGCAAGCTGGCTGCAGGGGTATAAGATGACTGAAAGTTTTCAGCTGTCATCACTTGTCCCTGCATTTCAGCCCACTGATTTGTGTAAAGGAGACAAAAGCAGTCTCCGTGGTGTAGTGGTAAGGCACTCGCCTGGCGTTCCGCGAGCGCTATGTCATGGGTTCGTATCCTGGCCGGGGAGGATTTACTGGGCGCAATTCCTTAACTGTAGCCTCTGTTTAACGCAACAGTAAAATGTGTACTTGGATGAAAAAACGATTCTTCGCGGCAGGGGATCGTATTCCAGGGACCATAGGATTAAGGACTTGCCCGAAACGCTACGCGTACTAGTGGCTGTACAAGAATGTAACAACTCTTGTATATATCTCAAAAAAAAAAAAAAAAAAAAAAAAGTATAAAGCAAGTAAATAATTGTATGTTCAAGTCAGGGATGCTGGATTTAACTGCAACCAAGAACACTTTAAAGCTATAAACTAGTGCCAGGGATGCCTCAGAACTATAAACTAGTGCCAGGAATACCTCAGAACTATGAATTAGTGCCAGGAATACCTGGCACTAATAGTATACAGTTTAGAATACAAATAGAATACAGCTAGAATTGGACAAGTTTTACCATTTTGAATTTAGGGTGAATGCCATTTCTCTTAGTGCAACCAGGAATAAACTTTGAATTAGTGCCAAGCCATGGAATATTCATGGCATCCATCCTTTGGTAATAAACGCAGTTACCCTGCATCTTTTGAAGACTTGAGCACCACCACTACTTTACTTGAAATTTCATAATTTGGAAATTTATGAAGGTTTATAAATGTGCCAATACAATACAGTATTGTACTTTTTTATTAATAATTATATTTTGAAAATGATTTGTAATTATTTGTCATAAAATAGTAAGTAGCCATCTGCTTTTCCAAATGAGAGTTTTACTCATGTTTATGATAATCTTCCGTAACGTTGACTTAGGTATTAACTTAATATCCTGCAATGCATTTTATAATCTTAAGGAACCGTGACATTCAATTACTAATACCGAATGTAGGAAATCAAAATAAAGTTTAGTTTCTAAGTATAACTTGAGGAATTTTAATCAGGCTTCCATACAAACAGATAATTAATGATCTTAGATTTTAGCTTTACATAGGAAATGAAATACAGAATAGTAATAGTATTGTTTTCTTATTAAACACTCAGCTTTGTCATTCAATTTCTTCCTAAGGTCAATAATCTCTGGATTGGTACAGCAGAGATTTCTTTTTCGAACTTTCCTTACCAGGACATACCTATGCTTAGGAGACGCTGGAGAATACTTGATCCATCCTAAAATCACTGCTTGAAAAGTGCATCCCAAAAACTAAAAGATCTTCCAAATACTAATTGGCAAGCCAAGGAGTGCTGATTAGCATTCAAGTAATAGCCAAATTTCCCCACCTTACTGCAACACCTAACTGTCACCAGGCAGCAGCATCTGATGTAAACGCAGACTCCTGACTTGAACAACCTAAGAATTTAACTGGCTGACCAATGACCCATGACCAATGAACTATTCCATATGACGAGAGATTGATCAAGCTAAATTTACATTCTCTAGAAAGGTGAAAAAAGTTAGGGATGACATGATTAAGTGTACAATTGGATGAATGGGCATAACAAAGGGGTTATTATTAATATGGTATTAAATATACTGTATCAACTCAAAATAAAACAGAACAGTGGATATAAATTAGATTAGTTTAGATTTAGGAAAGACCTGGATCATTACTTGTTTGGAAACAGGGTTGTTGATTTACTGAACAGATTGCCAGGTAACATAATAGAGATGTGATCACTCGATTGTTTCCAGCTTAGGTGAGACAAACATGAACGAATTTGGGTGGATATCAATAGGAGCTGCAACATAGGGGCCAGTGACCCTCCTGCAGTTTCCTTAATTCTTATGTTCTTATATATTAATTTGTTGACTAGAGATCATGTCAATTAGCTAGCACCATTAGGGTGAGTTATAGAGTAATGCATTCTTTTGATATTCACTTATATGATAATGAATTACAACACCACACAGGATTGTGAGTATCTTAGCTACTAATTTGCAAGTAATTATCACAATCAGTGACAACTTTAAGCATGTGAGAGATAGTGTTTAATTAAAAAAGTTGATTAGTAATTTTTATCTTTGGTTTTACTGATTTTATAGTCACTTTCAGGTTAGATATCAGGTAAAGTACAACCAATCATGGGATCCTCTACTGCAAGTTTCTGAGATGAGACACACTTGCACTTTTTGTCTCATTACTGGTTTAAGTGAAATTCTGCATTTGAAATTCTTAAGTGAAATTAGTTAATTGGAAGAATTGAGTGGGTTTTGTTTTTAATATGCTCTCTGGCAGTCAGTCTGGGCTGGGTTAGGAATCCTGCTGTACTGATGCAAATTATTAACCTACTGTGACTAAGCATAACCATATCTTGGGACCAGAAGATCCTTTGTCTTAGCAAACATCTATGTGACTTGCTCAGAAAATTCTTTTAATTTTACTCAGTGCTTGATATTAATTTATCAGTGGTTTTCAACTGACTGTCCATGGACAAGTGGTGCTCTATTAAGTGTGTGTTCATTTCCTGGTTGTTCTAGTGTTTAGAGCAGACTAGGAACATATACACGCTGAGCCTCCATGGAACACATACACTAGAGAAAATATCACTTGCTCATGGACCTCTGCTTGAGAACCAATGATTTACATCATTGCAGCCAGAAGGTAGCAATTTACTCAACTTTCATTAGTGTTACTATTGTAAGTATGTTCTGTGTTGTGCTGCTTGTGTCTTTGGCTTTCATTTAGTTCAGCTTATTTTCAGTATGTTTTAGTTTACAAATGTGCTGGTAGTACTTTGGTACAGGATAATAAAATTATTCAGATGAATATGTGCATACTATGCTCCTGTACTCTGTACTTTCGATTGTGATATGAAAGTTAGAAGAGAACTTTGTTCCGTAATCACTACAATGTCAGTGTTGGGCAATAGACAAAGTGACTTCTAATGCCCACTGAAGCACTACTGTGAGGGGATGTAAAAAGGTTACCTTCTTTCTTACTGATGGCCCTGATTTTGCCAAACGATGCAGCACCACATTGTGGTCTGATGCATTTTCTCCATATCTACATTACCTTTTCTCTATTTACTGCTTTCCTATTTTTAGCCTTCCCTCCACATATTTGCACTTTTTGTTTTCAACTTTGTTTTGTTTAATATCCTATTTGTAAATGCTTGCAGAGTTAATCTTTCTTTGTTTTGTTATATACTCGTTGTTAATTCTTCCCAAATATATCTTTGCTTTTATTATCCAGCATGAGGAATTCTCTGGCCAACAGTAAAATGTATGGATAGATATTGATGCAGGTAGTGTTTCATTGCAATAACATTACAATGTTTCTGAAAAACTAGTGTCTTATCTATTATCAATCAAGCAACCTCGTCCGTGCAGCCCTCCCCTCTCTGCGCTGGCTGCCCAAGCACTCCAACTTGTTAGCTACTGTGGTCTGGAATATGAAGATTAGAACCCAACTGCTTGATTCTACTCGACTTTGTGAAAGAACCAACTAGCATCACAATTCCCACTTATATTTAACTCCCTCTCACACTCAGGAACAGCAATAGCATGTCCAAATCATCCCAAATACTTTCCATTCACCTGGGCTGTATGGGTCTCGAACCTTGGACCCCATGCATGTGAGGCCGAAGCTCTATCAACTGGGCAATGAGCTTAGTAGCCTTCCATGAGTCGATAAGAGCTTCAGCCTTACACATGTGGGGTCCACGGTTCGAGACCCATATAGCCCAGGTGAATGGAAAGTATTTGGGATGATTTGGACATGCTATTGCTGTGCCTGAGTGTGAGAGTTAAATATAATTGTGAATTGTGGTACTGGAGCCGGTCGGCTGAGCGGACAGCACGCTGGACTTGTGATCCTGTGGTCCCGGGTTCGATCCCGGGCGCCGGCGAGAAACAATAGGCAGAGTTTCTTTCACCCTATGCCCCTGTTACCTAGCAGTAAAATAGGTACCTGGGTGTTAGTCAGCTGTCACGGGCTGCTTCCTGGGGGTGGAGGGTCGAGGACCGGGCCGCGGGGACACTAAAAAAAAGCCCGAAATCATCTCAAGATAACCTCAAGATACTAGTTGGTTCTTTAAACCAACTAGTATCACAGTTTATTTATTCATTTAGTAAATGAACTAAATTTCACAGAGTCGAGTAGAATCAAGCAGTTGGGTTCTAATCTTCATATCTTTTCAGAGAGCTATAGCCTCATGCAGCCTGCTGCATCTTGGCTAGAGTTCACATTACATTGCTCTTAAAATGTATAGACTTGCAGGTAATTGAAGATTACAGAATAATTTACATAAATTAATTTTCTCATGGAAAAGAGTTTTTAAAACAAAGTATATAAAAAAATCTTAATACTGTTTTCCTTAGAAGGCCTGTTGTGTTGTGTTATCTTTGACTGCAAGCTTATTAATAATTGCATGCATTTCAATTAGTTACTTTCTATTAGCACCATTGGTTTGTTTTCTCTTGTACTCGCTCGAAGGATAAGTCACCACGATGAATATTAGAGTGAACTGCAGCTTTCCGGCGAGAGCCCCAAAGTGGCTTCTTGAAGCTGTCTCACTGATTTTGCTCCATTCTATTGGGTCACATCAGTCACCGGAGTCTTGGCTTACAGAGGACCAAAGATAGAGCGGGGGGGGGCCCAGGTTCTGGTGCTGGTCTCTAGTAGGCCAGACAGAACTCAGTAAGGTAGACACACACGAAATCACAATAGTGTGATATATCAAATGAACAAATCCACAAGGGCCGTGATTCAAACCACGAGTTTGAACCCTCGTCACGGCCCTTGTGGATTTGTTCAGCAAGGTAGCTTTACAGTAGCTTCATCAGGGCTCTACCAGAAAGAGGCATTTCATTATATTCAATGCTGTTTTTTTTTTTTTTATCCAAGTGTTTATTGGAAGACTCTGGTTTAATAGTTCATCCTACCTTGTTGTCTTGCACCACATGATTTTATCCATTAATTTTATTACTCCTCAACCAGATATATTGAAGTTTATTTGCACTTTCACTTATCTCACTTGCTTCATTTCATTTTCATTCTTTTTGCAGTTTTGCTACACTGATTTTATCTGAACCGAAGCATATTTGTTTGCACTTTGAGTGATTACTGCATTTGTTGTTTTATATATGCTTGCATCCTTTCCTAAGACATTAGCAGCACAAACATCTTATTTTTAGTTTGGGTTGAGCATAAAAGTTTGACCTATTTATGTTGTACGTAATAAGTTTGGCATATTTATTTTATATGCAAGTAACGAATATTTATGAAGTTTTTCATCCCTTCAGATTGGAAGATTGGTTGGCCAAGTTGCAGCTGATCTTCTCCTTTTGTTGTGCGACCATGCTGAGGCCTTCCTCACCCACTACCCTGATATTCCCACCAGAATTATACAGGTGAATGTTTATGTGTTATTTAAATTGCAATATGTTGTTATAAACAAATACACAAGGGCCGTGATGAGGATTCGAACCTGCGTCTGGGAGCATCCCAGACACTTCCTTAATCGACTGAGCTATGACAGGGTTAAAAAGGGTTGAAACCGAAGTTCAACTGTTCTACTACAAAGTTCTAAGTTCTACTTTGTTCATTTGATGCATCACGTTAGTGTGATCTCTGTGTGTGATGTTGTTATATATTTTGTTTGTTATAATAAGCACTTATGTTAAATACACGAGTGTTATACAGTGACAAATTATACAGTAATTATTTTCTGTCATTGGTAGATAAATACCTTTGTAAGTTATAAAGCTTGATTGACTGCAATAGCCTGTGCATTGTGCACCTCTAAAATTACTATTCATAACATGTCCTGTTCATATCATGAGATATTCTGGCATGGTGATACCTTCCCTGATTGCTTTCATGCAGTCAAACTATGCTGTATCTAGTTGTCATAAGTACATAATTCTTTAATTTGAGAGTAAATCATTATATTATAAAAGTGTGAATTTTATGAAGTACTGTACTGTATATCCAACATAGATTGCTGGAAATAAAGTATGATTTTATTGTAATGACTGGTATATAAAGTCTAGCTTTTGTTGTTAATGTAAATGTTTCTCCTAGTTAAAATACCAGTTTGTTTTATTCGTATTAATTTTTATGTTTCATTTGTATTTGATAATACAGTATGTATTATTAAATGAGTATGATTGTGTGTGTAAAGTTTTCCCGAGTATTTTCGTGAGAGTAGTGTCCCTGTATTCCACTAGGGGAGAGAGGGCGGAGACTCCACACGCACTGGTTGTGTGGTGTCTGCTCGTGAGGTACTCGCCTCACTGTGTAATGTTATTGACCTCCATTTATATCCGAGTGATGGGAACTGTAATCGTTAATCTGGTGATTGAGAGATTTTTTCTTGTTAGTGTATTATCCCTTTTCCTGTGTTTAAATAAATGTAATGCCTGCACTTTGTTTCTTGAGTCCAGCCAATGCAAAAATATGGTACTGGTCCCACGTGGTCATTCTCGTGTTTGAAGTGTTTATAAATGCATATTGGTTCTACATCTCTGGTTTAAAGTAACATATCTATAGTGTAAATAAGAAAACAAGGACGGGTTTCTTGAGTTCATAATCTAGGGTATGGCTTACAACTTCCGTGTCCTTACAGTATTTATATACTGTAATTAAAAAAAATATATATATAATATGTATGTATGTATGGATATGTATACAGTATATATTTTTTCATGTTATCACAAATTTTCAAGGTACTGTGCCAAACCCTTGGGGCGATTGGAACAGACATGAGCCTCACCACCTGTTCTGAGGGAAAACATCTTGTGCTTTCGTCCCTGTTTTGTCTGGCTGAGTGGGTCATGCGCATGCCACAACAAGTTCTCATTAAACCGACTCAAGACAAGCAACCCCTACTGCAACATGTGTTTCAGGTACTTGACTTTTTTGGAATTTAAGAAATCAAGGGTAATTCATGTTTAATGTCTTTGAAGTTGAATCATAAATTGTAAGATCACCTAGTTAAATGTTAGGGAAAAGGTATCAGATTCTGATTCGACACGAATCACGGAATTTGATTTCATGCATGCACCGCAAAAATATATGGACTTTAGATAGTTACATTATTAATGTTGCAAGTATTTTGTAATAGGTGTCAAAGAACACAGAAAAATATTAGTGCATCGTAATACTTATAATTATTGTGTGATGATTGGGTGGAAAGCTGGAAGTGCTGCTGACCTTTGTGGAAATTCAAAATTCGTATCATCTTTATTTACGTTTGAAATTTTTGAAAATTAGAATACATATAGCAGTTAAATGAAGCGATTGGTATACACTTGCTTGGCAATCGCACAGTATTAGTGAGGGGCAAGTTGCACAGGAAGACTCGGCCCTCAATATGCTACAAAATTAAACATTTATGATTACTCTATAATCACAAACGACATAAATATTTTATGGAATGCTGTAGCTCCGTTGACCACTTCTATAGTTTCTAACCAAGGTTGTATAGTATAAAATAAAAGAGGCGAGGGAAATAAAGTTGATTGAGAAACCATATTCCTAAATTCTTCCCTATAAATGGCATAATTAACCTCAGAGTCAGGGCCTTTGCCTGCAGCACTATAGGATTGCTTGAAAGCCATGGAGCTTGCACAGCATGCTGGCGGAGAGCAGTGGCATGAAGGAAGTAGTTCAATCTCTTCAGGCAGAGAAGGGCCATGAGACAGCTCAATATTACTCCCAAGGACAAGACAGTGATGTATAACTATCCAAACTAATGCCATGGCTGGCATTAATTTTAGATAATTTTGCAGAATGGAAGCTTGCTTTTTAAATTTAAAATATTTACTTTTAATAGCAAAACTGACAACAAAAATAGTTTTAAAAGGAGTATTATATGACTGATAACTTTTGCTTCTCTGCATCACATAAAATGGGCTTATCTTTTCCCAGGTGCTGCATGTTGTTGTCAGTGGGAAGAAAGGCAGTTATATCAGATCACCAATCCTAGAAGTGGTGGATTTTGATGGCTATGTGCGAGAAGACAACAGCAGGATGGGCAACATGGATTCCAGCAGTAGAGGAGACTCACTCAAGAGGTCATCCTTCCCACCGACCTGCACCTCCACCATCAAATTGGCGGCAAAATCAGTATGTCTCTATTACTCATTGAAATTCTGCACAAGTTTCAGTGGTGTATATTTGAACATCAGAAACAAAACGTGCCTATTTACCAAGCCTATTTTTTAATATTACATTTATCCATTTTGTCCTGGTCAGCTGGTGGTAGTTCCCTGCTGTGCTCTCTCGTTGACTGCACTTTTGGACTACCCTTGTTATGATCTTGCTGAGTGTAGTGATGAGGTCAAGTGTATCTAATTGTAATTTTGATATTTCTGAGTTATTATGCTCAGATGCTCCCTAAGACAATATCTGGTTCTATAAGCATGTCTTACGAGGTCCAAAAAAAAATGGACAAAATTATATTTTTCATTGGCACCATAAGGATCTTATCAAAAGTCCTTGTTGGGACTTGGAGCTTGGGAGGCACTGAAGAAAATCTCTACTAGCCCAGAGTGACCACTGAAAGTTAACTCATAAATACTGGAAGCCTTTCCAAACCCTACTGATGTCACAAGGACCACCAATTAGCATTCTCCTAACCTGCCAGTTTGTCCTGATGGCTGCTAACCCCTGACTACTGCCAGATGGCAGCACCCAGGTCAACATCTGGCCCTATGTCTTGATTCCCTTCACCTTCCTGAGTGATCCCCCATGATGGTTGAACAGGCTCAAGAATGGATTCAATTACGTGACTTGTCTTCATCCCTAGTAACTCGGCTTTTGCTGTGTAGTGGGCTCATGTTTTTCTTCGTACAGTACTTGTTAATTTCAGATATTTAGTATTTGAAACTTTTTTATTTTTCATGTGTGTCTGCATATTGGCTTCACCAGTCAGTAAATCAGAGTTTACTTTATTGTTCCAGTTTGATTCATGCTTCAGCAATTGGTTCATCCTCTTGAAGTTCCAACTGTATTCATGGTTTCCTTGGCATTTTGCTCCAGGTCTAGTGTGATTGGGCATGGGTTGGGATGGAGAATAATGTTGTGGTGTCTGCCATCTGGTGGTGGTTAGTACAGGAGTAGGGCACTAGTTATTACTAGGTAGTTAGCTAGGGTAATATCTGTTGTTATTTTTTGCAGGGGGGAAAGTTTTCTGGGTTTGTGCAAAGCATTCTTCTATCTAAATTAAGGATTGGATTAAAAACGTTTTCAGTTTAGCACTTTTCAAGTACGCTCACTCGGAATTATAATTTTGTCTTCTTTAATTTTGATTTATTCATTGTTGTATTTGAAATATATATATTGTACTTCTTGTGCTTTGATAGCTCTATATTTTTCCTAATTATATAGACAATTATTCTCTGATGAAATGTTAATTGAATGATAGAGCAAACCCTTAATAACCTTACATGATAATCCTGTTAAGCCTTATGATAAGCTTTAACTCTTAAACAGCTTCAATTGTTATCTGTGAATAGCTCCTGTGTGCAAATCACCAAATGTGAATGTTTAGTTTTGTGAATTATTTTGTGTAATGCACCAGACGATGTAAGACCTTTAGTAAGCCAAGACATTTAAGGGTTAATTATTGGAAGAAACATTCCTTATTTATTACTGGATGCATTTTTGCAGATTACAAGCCATATCATGAACCACCTGTGGCACTTCCCTCTGGGGGTAGGAGCTCAGCGCCTCTCATCTATGGTAGTGGAAGGAGACGATGTTCCTGGGCTCTCTGGAGATGAACTTTCCTCGGAGGTGTTTCTTTCCCCGCATGTACAGCTCTTTGCACTTAACCAGTCATGTCTGATGTCCCTGGTACAGCTGCCAGCTCTCCATGTCCCTGGTGGTGCTGCTACAGTGGGATTTAAAACTCCAAATTCAGAGGTAAATTGGTTTAAAACAGTTTATACTTCAAATTTGTTATTTATATAAACATGTTTATTTTGTTAATCATTCTTATGGTTCCCATTATTGGAAACGGAAAGCTTTTAGGCATGATCCCCCATTAAGCTATCTGCTGTTCCGAGGATTACATTTCTCAGGTCATCTGCAGTATTATTAAATATAACCAGCCTGCAGTCTACCCTCATGCCCATGTTGTTGGAAGATATGTTGTGTTTACAGCTGTCTTTGCTAATATGTTCTATGCTGACTTTCAGGCTCAGGAATTTTGGAGGTCTTACAGGAGTTTTGGTGGCCGGTACAATATTTGGTCAATATTCCTGAGCCGCCTCATTGCTGTGTTGCCTTTGACCATTTCTCTGGGGCCAGTTGTCTTGCCTTTGTCTTAGTACCAGCCATCTCTCCTCCTCCCTGGTTTGTCCCTTGGATTTGCTCTCTGGGGTTAGCTTCAGGGAGCCACAAGGAGCATACATAGAAAACCAGCATTAAATGTAATGAAATGACTCTTTCTGGATGAGCCCCGGTGGCTCCCTGTAATCCTTCCTCCTTAGCAGGTTTGTCGTCTGGTGGTTGTGGGTTTTCACATCTACTTCAGAATTGATTTGGGAAGGTTGGGGAAGCTCTAGGAGCCTTTGGTGGTGGTAGTTTGGTACTAGTGAGTTCAGCCTAGTTTTGAGAGTGTTAATTGTTTACATAAAGTCTCCGGAGTTCATATGGCAATTTTTTTTTTTTTTTTTGACCCGGCAGTGGTCTGCATACCATGCAATGATTTAGGGGCTCAACTTTCCCATGGCCGGGTCCTCGACCAGGCCTCTGTATTGTTCCATTTACTTTGTAGATTCTTTTCTTGGTGGAATGGTGGAATGTTACCTGCTCTGCACTTCTGTGAACGGGGCCAGATTTTGGCTTAGGTCTCTTGTAGGTAAAACAGAATTGCAGTTGATGTGACTTAGTAATTTGGAGAAATCTCAGTGAGATAGCTTCAGGGAGGCACTGGGGGCTCATCCAAAAAGGGAAGTTTCATTTAATTTTTAATGCTTTTTTTTATTTTTTTTTACTTTACAAGTCTCTCCTTTCTTGTAGGAACTTTATCTGAAGACACACTTCCTCTTCATTTTGGTGATGAACAGCTGGGTTATTGTGCTTCATATTCTGCTTCACTACCCTGGGTTTATTTTATTTGGATGTGAGGACTCATTTGTGTGTTTATCTTTAAACTTTGTTCTTAATAACCAAGAATTAGACTAAGATGTTTGAAGGTTTCCCTTATAGTTTTTTAGTCTTGTTCATTCTTTCTACTGTACTCTATACCTTATGTCATGTGGCATCTCTCTGCTAGTATTTCCAAGCATATCGGTTCCACCTCTGATACTTTCTATTAATTCTTGCACCATATCTTGAGGTGATCTTGAGAAGATTTCGGGGCTTTTTAGTGTCCCCGCAGCCCGGTCCTCGACCAGGCCTCCACCCCCAGGAAGCAGCCCGTGACAGCTGACTAACACCCAGGTACCTATTTTACTGCTGGGTAACAGGGGTATAGGGTGAAAGAAACTCTGCCTATTGTTTCTCGCCGGCGCCTGGGATCGAACCCGGGACCACAGGCTGACAAGTCCAGTGTGCTGTCTGCTCGGCCGACCGGCTCCCCCGACCATGGCTCAATATACTAAGGTTCTTAGTACATCGAGCCTTGGAAGTCCTTCATTATGTTTTCCAGGTTTCATGCCTGTGCTGTCAGTATGCAAGTGTTCATGATGATGGCCCTCTTCTCTGGCATGGTTGTATGCCAAGGATGTGGCCACTGTTCTTCCAATTTTTTTTCTCTTTTTAACCACTTGACTCCTATTTACACCACTCTGAATCGCAGATGAGCTTTTGCTGATAGTTGCCTTAGGGAGAAACCAAGTGGGATTGGTCAGAAATCAAGCTTTGAGTGTACAGTATATGAAAATCACTTTCTGACCTGTTCAGTTTATTGCTCCTGTTTCTATTGTTTCTTTCTGGGTCTACTTGCTGGTGAGTTTCTCCCTACCTAGAATTAGTGTGAAATTCTGGACTTGGAGGTTGGGGTGGAGGGACTTTGGTATAGTGTCTTTGGTGCTACCAAAGCTAGGGCAGTGACCTAATAGGTTGCTAGATAGTCAAAGGGCAGCTTATTGGTCTGTGTTACTAATATTAAGTCTTGCCCAGAGAGGCTTTTCAATGTATGTAAAGCACTGTTTTTGTACTGTTCTGTATTGCATGTTTTCCAGGTGAGACTCATCTTGCGGGACTTATCAGGAAAATTTTCTTGGGATGCCTCGCTCCTGTATGCTCCTCCAACTGAGTATATGCCTGAATATCCCACCCATCACCAACAACCACACCAGCAACAGCAGCAGCAGCAACAGCAGATACAGCCTCAAGCTCAGCAACAGTCATCTATCTCCCCAGGGGTAAGTTATTATTTTAACTGCACATACCCTGTATGTCTTACTAATGATAGGGTTGAATTCTCATTCTTTCTGAGCCAAGGCAACTTGGAGGCTTTCCTAGCAAACTCCTGCTCTCTCCAGAGCCAGTGCAACTTTGTCATTAAGTCTCCTGCTGCGTGGCCTTTTCAGCCTATTCCTACTGAGCCATTTGTAGCAAAGGAAATTTTGTGGTACTTGTCTACCAATGATGCTATGTATTGTGAATGATATAACAACTAGACAAATTAACTATATAAATATAAGTACAGTATATAAATATAAGTAATTTATATTCATGTTTCCCATGAAAGTGAGAAGTGGGGTTATAATAATGAATATATGAACCATCAATGATAAGTAGATTATTTTATTGTGTTTTTTGTTGGGGATACACACATTCGTGTATTCAGTGTAAACATCTAGCATATGACACACCACCAAACTTCACCTACAATATGCTTTGATATTATATTAATGTATATCAGTTACTTTGTTGAATTAAATGGCTAAATAATTTTTCAGGCTAGCGCAGTTCCGTCACCGTCACTAGTGACCAGTGGGGGTTACACTGGACTAGGGGTACAGTTCAGTTCTGCAGGGTGTGTGGGTCATGTAGATAATCGGGATGATAACATGTCCTCTTCATTTGTTGTAACTTCACCGCCAAGACACACCGTTAGGCATCGTCCTCCAGGTATCCTTCCAACTCACGAAGACTCTGCAGAGGACCTTGACAACCTTGATGATGTAAGCTTATTATTGTCACAACAGCCAGCCAAACCAGTTTATTCCTGCTGTTATTTTATTCTTTTTACGTAATATAAACTTCACTTTTCTTTTTCGTGAAACATGTTTGTGCTTGTTTCATTACATACATTCTCTGGAGTTTATATGCTGTATTCCTGTATACATTATCGACACTGCAGTTCTCTCCTTAAATAAACCTTGGTCCCAAGAATACAGGTGCATTTTCATAAATTACAAAAGGAGAAAGTCAACTTGTTAAAAATAGAATGAGAAATATGAGATAAGGTCTGAAATTTTTGTAATATACTAGTGGTGTTGCAGTGTCCAGGAGAAGATGCATGATATTAGAAAACTGTAGTATGTAATTATATGAAGTGTAGAATATTAAGATATATAATAAAAAAATTAGTAATGAATTAGAATATTTGTACTAGTAGTCATGAGTAAAGGTAGCACTTATTTCTAGCACAAATATATAAAACAATTTGAGCCTATCCCACATCACCTTAGTGAGAGTGCGATCTTGGAGAAATTTAGTCATGAATAAACGTTTTTGTGACAAACGTAAGATGTACTTATTATGCCTCATAGTCTTATTTTAAAAAAGATTAATGTGTTTAGAGCAGCAATTTTTGTTCTCTTGTTTAGTATTATAATACAAGATAATGTAGCTCTGTGTAATGGTGTTTAATAATGTTTTAGCTGTTGAGTTACGTAGGGCACACAAGCCCTGAAGTCTTGGAGCAGTTTGGCCATGCATTAAATGAAGCCATTGGTCCTCCACCAACTCTTCCTATTGAAGCCCAACACGATGCCATCTCAAGCATCCTAAACCAACGTAATGTTGAGAGCGAGCTCTTCAGCAGACACTCTACAGAACCCAAGTGAGTTCAAATGCTGTTCCTTCACTAATCTTATTTTGTAATCTGTTGGGTTTTGCAGAGAACATGTTTTTCTAAATGCTAGGGATAATTTTAGATAGAAATGCAATCACCTTTCTATATAAAACTTTAAACTAACCATATGACATTCGTAACCAGGTTTACATTTGAACTTGTTTTTGTAGCATGGTTTGTCCGAGTAGTCACTGCCCGGCTCCAGTGGAGTCGAGATCAGCATTCCAACAAGGTCGACTTCTCTTCGATCAGCTGGGTCTAGGCTCGTGGGAGAAGAGACGGTCTATCTTCACTCTAAAGAAAAATGATAAACTTCTTCGAGAACTAAAGAATTTAGACAACCAGGTTAGTTGGTTTTGCATTCATCACATAGATTAAAGGCTTACTATGTTATCAGTCAGATAACAGGTGCCTAGCAGAAATAGTTAATAGTGAACTATATTATGAAATTTATTTCACATTATTTAATCTAGTTGCACGGATTTACATAGGTCATATGGTACTTTATTTCAGAAATGCCGGGAAACTCATAAATTAGCTGTGATCTATGTGGCTGAAGGCCAGGAAGACAAGATGTCCATTCTCAGTAATAGTGGAGGATCTGCAGGCTTTGAGGTGAGAAATTATATATTATTTAGATACAGTGAAATCTCAAATTAATGACCCTTGATTCGGCAAATCTCCAGTTGGAATACACACGTTCCATGCCAGATGTACTCGCCCGATTTGATGAATACGAGTTCGCTGAAGCAGGGAATGTGTGGATTTGCTTTAGGATGTTGAGACCGTGTTCATAGATGGAGGCACTTTTAAAAGAAATAGTTGGCCCTTAGGAAATCCACTGAACATCCAGTATTTAAAACCAAATTCTATGATACTTTTTTCAGTTGCAGAGGTTTTTGTTTGGTAAAGCATAAGCCCTCTTTCCTTTGAAAATGAACTTTCGAGGCTTAGGTGTGAGAAGTATGCTAGACATAGTTAAATCTTTTACAGACAGGTTCTCTTGGTTGTTGCCTTCATATGACAGGTTGAAATGATAATTTTGCTCTGTGAAATCGGCCCAATTGCAGTAAATCCCTCACTATAATGAATTGGGGTTGGGCTCATATAGTTTGTTGAATCGAGGTTGTATGGTAATTAACTTAAATACAGATATAGTAATTGATTTTATCATTGTCATGTTACTTCTTTCCTGAGCTATTTTTCTCTGGTGCTTTCTAATGCAAGATTGCTAAATGTTCCCTGGAGAGAATCACGATAGTTGGCTCACATCCAAATGGTTTTGTGTTCAATTCCTGAGGAGTAAGAGACATCTGGGCATGTTATCTTATTCCTGATGCATCTGTTCACCTTACAGTAAACAAGTTCCTGGGAGTTTAGTAATTGGGGTGTGTTGCACCCAGCTCTCTCAATATTAAGGTTCACAACACCTTCAATTACATTTTTCTTATAGAGTAAACATTGTTCTCAAACTTTGGATTATGGTGTTACTCATTAAATTATGTACTGACTTTCTTGTGTTCCTTACAGGAGTTTGTAGCAGGTTTGGGCTGGGAGGTGGAGCTAGCAACACACACAGGTTTCCTTGGTGGCCTTCAACGCAATGGATCTACTGGGGAAACAGCTCCTTACTATGCTACCTCCTTAACTGAAGTGGTTTTCCATGTGTCGACGCGCATGCCATCATTTTCGGAACAAAGCATGCTGCAGAAGGTTAGTTTCAACGTTTAATGTTGTGTGTACATGTGCATTAACATAAGTATCTACAAGGAAAAGTGGGATCTAGCTCTTTGGTCTCCCATTCAAATACAATCTTGGTATAGTGCCATACTCCTGACAATCTTGTTGTGCAAATGAGAACAACACCTAATGCCATTAATCAATGCCTGATGAAAGATGTATAATGCCACAGAATAAAAAAATAACATCAACTACTCAAAGCCACAACCAAGAACAATCACAATAATTATAAAAAAATGGGTAGGACACTTGGGGAGAAATGATACAGTAATTGACAGACAGTATAGTTTTCTATCAGGAAGATCCTATGTAACAAATCTACATAGGTTAGATTTGTAGCCACGAGCATAGCTCTCATCCTGTAACTATACTTAGGTAATTACAAATAACTAACACTAAGTTTAAGGATAATCATACATGAGTAATAATATTTAGACTAGTAATTACATTAACCCTTCATCATCAGGTTTTATTTGGTGACTTAGCTTTCTAGGCACTAACTGGTGTTATGTGACAACTCTAGATTCTGGTTCTGTGGGTTTTATAAGCCTCCAAAAGTCATTAGTAGCTAGCAGCTCTAATAAACAAATTCCTTTAACTAAAGAATCACCGAGGGTTCTGCACAGAGAGTGGCATTTCATTACAATCAATGCCCTAATATTTGGTAATACATATGCTGCATTCTTGATCAATCAAATTTCTCTCTCTCAACATGTATTTGTTAAAGAAAACTGGTTGCAGTCTCTTAGTGTGGTTATCAGAACCAAACATTTGCAGATTTATAATTATATAATAAATGCCTATTACCTGAATATGTAAGGGCCAGTTGCTAGATATTTGTTGAAAATATTGTGCATTTGACCATCTTTCATATTCTGTACATATTATGGCATATGATATACACTATAAATAAAGTTGTCATTGAATTTACTTTGTTATTCTGCAAGTACCTAAGACACTATATTATGTACTGTGTACTAACAGGTAAGAATTTTTACAGACTCGGCACTTGGGCAATGATGAAGTTCACATTGTGTGGTCCGAGCATACACGGGACTATCGGAGAGGCATCATCCCAACGGAATTCTGTGATGTACTTATTGTTATCTACCCACTGCCTAACATGCTGTACAGAATACAGATTTCTACTAAACCTGATGTAAGTATGGAATTATCTAGCATTTTGGCAATTCACTCTGAGACAAACCTTGTTCTTCAGTTAATATTATTATTTCCAGTCCATGAATATGAATTCAGACCATCAATTTTTAGGCTCATGCTGCTGTACAGCTGATAAAACATAACAGGCACATTATTTTGGAGTTAGCAAAAGGAGGTAATTACTTTGAACTTTGAAATGTGATGTATATGTGGATCAAAAAGATAAGCCATTGTCCTCAGTAAATCGGACAATTGTCTTGTACTGAGATGAAGTTGCAGATCTTGGAAGTGAGCTTTTAAGTTAATGTACTCTGGCAGTAAGTCAACTAGGGTTCTTTTAAAGAAATGAATTGAAAATGAATGTTTCTGAACTGGAATATATGGTCATATTTCCAACATTCCAGAAGTTTCTTTTTTTTAATAACAATGCAGTCACTAGGAGTTATGATAACATTCCTATTCCAGAGTTATATTATAATTTTCCATATTTTAGTGCAGAACAGATATTTTGTCGACTCGTGAATATTTAATTAAAATTTTCAGGTTTCGTTCTTTGGACCTTTATTTGATGGTGCAATTGTGGGTCACAAAGTCCTGCCAGGTCTGGTGCGCAGTACAGCTGTTAATGCTTCAAGAGCAAAACGTAGTCGCCTGGCCCTGTATCAGAACTTGTAAGCCCACTAATGGTTTTGTATGTTGAGTCCTGGTTAGAACAAACTGGATACTTTTTCTGATAAAAATGCAATTAAAAGCTAATAAAAGGGAGAGAGAGAGAGGGGGGCTTATTTTTAATTGAATGTGTAGTACATAAACCACTGATTGGGACAGATTAGTTAAGACTGACCATTGGGACAGTCGAGTTTTAGCTTTCTAGAGAATGCTGCCGAGCCGGCAATGACCTGTTAGATACCACACATGAGCTCTTAGTAAATTTAAATTGGCATCATATGCCAACATGAAGTTGCTCCTTGTGTCTTATTTTGTAATACCTGTACAGTAGTTTACACATCTTTGCATCAATAAAGTCATTTGTAGATGTTTAAATGACATTTGGTTGAGGTAACATCAACCCACAGTGAATGAAATGTTCTAAATAAATATCACTTTCCTTCACCTTGTTTAATGGTGATAAGTTACAGGTACTTTGGTATGGTGGAATTGAGGAACTTAAATGAAATACAGAGTACAGGGGACAATCAGACTTATTCATAGAAGAAAAGCAACATGTGAAAGATCTGGTAATTATGATGTCACATGACCTAACATTTAGTGAACATTACTGAGCAAATATAGCAACAGCCAGGAAAATTGGGATGGATTGGATGGATTATGAGAACATCCAAATCCAGGGATCCAACAGCAATGCTAATACTATTTAAGTCACTGGTGCTGTCCTTTCTTGAGTACTGCTCAGTACTCACTTTCCCTTTCTGAGCAGGAAAAATTTCTGAAATACTAGTATAGGGAATACAGGAACCTATACAGCATGCATAGACACGATAAAACACCTAAATTATTGAGACCGTCAAGGCTCTCACATTATTCTCTAAGGAATGGAGACTAGAGAGGTATCAAATAATATATACATGTAAAACACTGGAAGGCCAGGTCCCTAATTTTCACAGTAGAATAACAACATACCAGAGCGAAAGATTCAGAAGGAAATGCAGTACAGAACCACTGAGGAGTAGAGATGCCATAGGCACAATCAGAGAGCACTGTCAAAACATCAGAGGTCTATGGCTGTTCAATACAGTCCCAGCAAGCATTATAAATACTGTATTGTCAGAACAAAGGTGGATGTCTACAAGAAGCATTTAGATGAGTTCTTGCAAGAAGTACCTGACTAACCAGGTTGATATGTGGGCTTGTGGGCCGCTCCAAGAAACAGCCTGTTGGACAAGTTTATCACAAGTCAATAACTTGTGACAGCTTGATCCAATAAGTTATCACAACTTGTTGGACCAAGAGGGTTCTTTGGGAGTAGAAAAACTCCCGGAACCCTCACCAGATTCTGCAGGTTCCAGGTTCACTCATACCAATTCCAAGTGCTATATTAGTTGCACTGGCTTACTGCTTTCTTCTGCATTTACCTAGAAGTTTAGATGAGCCAAAAAAAATCTGAAACTATTGGCTTTACTTTCATATGAAATGAGTACAATTTTCAAATCTTTAATTTAGAGTTTTCAGGAGTCATCCAGTTCACTGAAGGATAACAGTGAATATCTCTTAAGGATTTTGCTTATTGAGTGTTAGTGTTAAGGAGTACAGTATATATATATATACTGAAAAAATTCAGAAGTCATACACAATGATAAATGCTTCAGTTTATAAAAGACATAACAGATGTACCTTGTTCCTTTGTCAGTTATGAAGAGAGATCGCGGGCTCTAGACACTATCATAGAACAGTACAGCGAAGCCACAACCTTTGAAGCCTTTATCTCCTCAGTGTACTGTCCCGTCTTCCCTACATCCTTTACTTCGGGACCAACTCGCGCTTCAGGTATGTTACCTTTACAAACACACAAGCTCATCTTGCTTTCTCATTCATACTTTTAATAAATTTCCACTCAACTCTTTGTGACCTTTTATCATACATAATTTATTAAATGAAATATCACGCATTTATGCACTAACACACTATACCTATACCATGTAGTACATAAGGTATTTACGAACATTCTTTAGTATAAAAGGACTGTCATTGATTCATTCCTGTTCCTTCAATATATCAGAATATTGTCCTAATATTTAATATGTTAAAATGCATGAGGAAGCTTGATAGTCCAGATGACCATTATCCAGAAAATATTTTGCCAAATAGAGTTTGGCACTGAACATATTTTATTTATGGAATTTTGGTGTCTGGGTGATTAAGCCCTTCTCAGTTGACTGGCCCAACTTAGCATATGAATATCAGAGTAAAAGATTCCCAGTGATGACTTTAATTACATATATAGCAGTAGATATTATTTGAAAGCAGGATTTTTATCGTTGGTTTTTATTTAGAATATGCCAAGTTTCACTTGGTGAAGGTACCAGAAGTGCTGTTCTGATAGTTGATATTACATCATAACACCTCACATATTTAGTGTATCTGGTTTCAACCAAATTTCTAAGAAAATCTTGCTCTGGCTAGATTTTCTACTTACCCAGGGCTAGCAGTGCCCTGGGTAGAGCAGAATCTGTCTTAAGGTCCAACTGAAAGGCCAGCTCAGAAAGTTGGTCATATTACAGTCGTTATTATTAGGTACAATTTCTGTATATTTTATAATACCACTAATTATACAGTGTTGACCCTTATATTTGATACCTGTATAGTGAAATTTCGGATACAAATTTAATTTCATGAGTAAAAATTATGCAGTGAAATAGGAAGCTCACCCCTCTCATTGCTGGTCTAATTTTTTTGTCACTGCTGGTGCTGCCTATCAATTATTAGTTAGTTTTTGTTTATGATATCTCACATTGCAGTATCACATTATCACCTAGGCAATGTTGGAGTTAGATTTATATATAAATATATATCATCCACCTTTTCAGATTTAATATAAACATTCAAAATACTTTCACATTAGATTTGTGTCACTTGGGGGTCTTGAGCTAGTTTGAACCATTTGTCAAATTTCATCCACCATTACGAGTAATGGTAGCTCATATTTCAACATTACCATTGTATTTTATTTAAGCTTAATTGATATTGATTGTCATTGTACTATTTGTGGAAATTTGTTGTGTTAGTTATTTGTCTTTTGTAGACAAATGTGTATCATGATGATAGTGAATTATGAGTGGTGGGAGAGGTTGATAATGGTAGGGTTTGCGGTGATGGTGAATGTAATGGTGAAGTGTGTGAATGTAGTGATGAATGTATTGGTGGTGAATGTATTATGATGTGTATATGTGATGGTGGGTAATGTGTTGGTGGGTTTTGTGGTGGTGGGGAATGTATTATGATGTGTGAATGTTCTGATGAATGTGGTGGTGGTGAATGTAATGATGATGAGTGTGGATGTGGTTAATATAATGAAGATGAAGTGGATGTGGTGCTTGTGAATATAATGATGATAAATGTAGATATAGTTGTCATGAATGTATTGGAGATGAATGTGGAAGTAATGGTGACTGCAGGAGTAACTAGTGATGATAGCAGAAGGCAGAAGAGTTTGTGGTATTGATGATGATAAGGATAATGATGGTGATTATGGGAGGTGGTCGCGGTGGAAAGGTTTGGTGCTGATGGATCGTCGTTTTCATCACTATTTATGATGGTTTCTGGTTAAGTGATATTGGACCTAGTTGCAATACTCTTGTGTCTTCATTGCATTATCGCGATTAGCAATGTCCAGCAAGTCATGTGACAGCTTAGTATATATATTCGTATTACACAAGTGTTTTCACAAATGATAAAAGCAGAATTGGTAACTCGTCTAATTAGATTAGACCTATATTTTCTTCATAGGTAAGTATTTTCATCTCTAAGTTGGAGTAAACATTATAGTGGTGGCAGTAAACATTAGGCCTCATTCTGTAAAGCTTTTGTCAGTATTTTATTGCTAATTTGTCATCGTGAGTAAATGGAGGGGAAAATATTTGAAATATATTTATCTCATGCACCTTCAGGAATGAAATTTTTCTTTCTTGTTCACTTTCAGGAATGAACACACATTTTGTGGTTCATCTTCAGGAATGAAAATATATTTTTCTTGTTTACCTTCAGGAATTTGCATTATTTTGTTTTCAGCATTTGTTCTGTATTTGATCACTACCCTTTAGAGGGGCTAGCCAGCTGAATGTTCATTATAGCCTATCTCCTTCCCTCCACTCCTCAGTAATAATGCATAGCTAGACTATGTGTTTTGGTCCTCTGTATTGCCATTGATATCTTCCCAGAGCACTTTTGAATTTTTTAATATTTAATGCAGTGACTTTTGTTTGGCTAAGCACCATTAGTGGCAGTTTCAGAATGTACATCTTTTTATGGAATTATGCTGATACAGCATATAATGTATTTTACATTCTTGTTTGAATGTGTTGGTGAGAATGGAATGGAATGGCTTATTTTAGGATATTTTACAAATGTATTTTTTCTTTACTTAAAGTACAATTGATTTAGTTTTCTTCTTAATATCACAGTCTATTTATGCACTGCCATTCGATTGGTAAGACTGGACATAATCCAGCATTATTGAATATAATTCCGAAGTCTCTCTTTCATGTGGCTGTATTATGTTGCTCTGCAAATATCCCACGCTTTGCATCTTGGTGGTACTTGCTACATTGCCCTAAGCTTGCTGTGCCCCATTTTGTTGCAACAGGAAGCATGCTGTCCTACAGCCCCAGTGAAGAAGACTAGCGTAAATCACGCCGCGTATCATACTTGCAATGGGAGGTTGGTTATTGCTGGCTGGGAGCTTTTGTAGCATGCAGGCTTGGTGCATTTTCTAGCTATAGTGTTGTCGGTCTGCAGCTTGTAGTCAAGACATTGCCCAAGATAACGAGGAATTATTATTTTTAATAACTAGTTCGGATGTTGTTAGGTGTTTTTGTTTAGCATGTTATCTCGGTGCATTATTACCAGTTGATGTAACTCTTTGTTATTGATATCTAGTTCAGTTATTATTAGTGTAGATATTTTGTTAACTAAAATGATCATCAGTTTTATAGTTTGTGTCTTGTGGGTTGTGTGCAGTTTTGATATGGTGTGCAAGTTTTAGTTACTGTATTCCTGTATACAGTATTTTCCAATAACATTGGTAGTTTAAGACATATTGATGTAGAATCATTGACAGAGTTGTCAACTTTTGACCTGTGAATATGTGGGGAAAATGGCTTCCTGTTGTCACACTTGCCATTTTCTTTCATTTGAAATACTTTGGTAACCTCATAGGGATCTCCAGTTTCCTGCCGATATTTTGTATGGTTTGCAGGGTAAAATATATTTTACATTTGATTAATTTTTAAACCATTGTCTTTAATATGAGAAACATTTATTATGGTGACTTTTGAGCTGCACATGTATAGCCACATGTCACAAGCAGTGACAGTGGCTATAAATCACATCATTATTAATTGTCATACAAGCTCTCATAATGGAGTTTACAACGCTACAGCTGTTTTGAGAGATACCGGTATATATATATATTTGTTATTAAAAAAATAATGGTTTGCAGTACTGTACTGTAATACATTATCTCATAAATGGTTTTGCATGCTTTTTATATTAAGATCATTTAATTTCAGTGTCTAAGTGGAGTATTGTGTATCTTTCAGTGTGCTTGGGATTATTCTCACCCTTTTCATCTCTCTCTTGTCTCTTATTTGTTCCGGTTATTGTATGGCAGTTTGTAAACTTTCCTACCTTATTTATTTACCAATTTTCTCTCCTTTCATGGTTTGTCTTCTGTGTCGGAGGTGAACATTGTCATTTCTCACTTGCCGTTTGTTGTTTAACCTTTTTATTCTGCAAAGGTTACACGAGGCGGTATCTGTATATGCTCAGAACAATTTTATTCAAAAGAAGGTTATGTCACCATTTTCACAAATTGGGATTATGTTGGCTCTTTTCCAAGTATCTGCATGGTTTCCTGTTTGCAAAAATCCCTGTGAAATAATGTATATTTGGTTGCTAAGCTCATAAGCACACATTCTACCTGAATCTATGAGAAATTTGTTTACAATTGGTGCCTGCTTTAAGTCTCCAAAGTCCTTAGTATATCTGTTGCTGTGAAAGGTGGGGTTTACAAATGTGTGGGGGTGAGGGAAAAGGGGTGGTGGAGGGGCTGAGGGGGACTACTGCTTGGAGGACAAAAGGGAACTTGAGGGGCTGAGAAGTGAGGTCTGGATAGGGCTGCTGAGAGGCAAGCTGAAGAGCAAGGTGGGGCTGTGGGACAAGGGGGGCTGGGGAAGCTAATTGTTAGTGGGGTAGTGGTGGCAAAGGGAGGCTGATAAGGAGGGGTGGACTTAAGGGGTGAGAAGTGAGGGGCTGGGGGTGAGAAGCTGGGAGGATGGAAGGAACTGAGATGTAGTGATAGGCAGAGGTGTGTAGTTTCACTATTTTGTAATTAAAAGTGTAATTACACTTAGGTACATAATTACCTAAGTGTAGTTACGGGATGAGAGCTACGCTCGTTGTGTCTCATCTTCCCAATACTGTCAAATAACGCTTTGAAAGTACTGATGGTTTTGCCCACTCACTCTGTTCACAACTTGTGAGACCAAATTTGGAATATGCAGCAGTTGTATGGTGCCTACATCTCAAGAAACACATCAATAAATTGGAGAAGATGCAAAGACATGTTGCAAAATGGCTTGTCGAACTGAAAGACCAGCTACGAGGAGAGGCTAGAAGTGTTAAATATGTCAAAACTAGATAGAAAGAGGACAGTCAATATGATCACTACAAACAACAAAATTGAAGTAAGAGGAATGACTGAAACCTATAACTTCAATAACAAGAGGTCATTGATTTAAGCTAAGAAAACAAAGATGCTGAAAAAGTGCTCAAAAGTTCTCTTTTTGCAAACAGAGTGGTAGGGAATTGGAACAAGTTAAACTAGAAAGTGCTGGATGCCAAAACCATCAGTAGTATCAATGCAGTTATATGACAAAAGAGTACTGGGCAAGATGGGGAAACTATGAGTGTAGCTCTCATCCTGTAACCACACTTAGGTAATTACACTTGACTTGATTTTACCATTAGGTGAGAAACAATGGGCAGAGTTTCTTTCACCCTATGCCCCTGTTACCTAGCAGTAAAATAGGTACCTGGGTGTTAGTCAGCTGTCACAGGCTGCTTCCTGGGGGTGGAGGCCTGGTCGAAGACCGGGCCGCGGGGACACTAAAAGCCCCGAAATCATCTTAAGATAACCTCAAGATAGGTTGTCATATATCCCATCCACTTTACCCCCTCTCAACCATACCAACCCCACACAAATATCTCTGTCTCACTTTACTCCATCTCTCCCTTCCCCCCCCCCCCACTCCCTTCAACTCTTACTCTCTACCTCTCATTACATCTCAGTTCCCTCCCTTACCCCCAGCTCCTCACCTTCACTCAGAACACCACCTCAGCAGCCCACCTCAGCCTCTCACTTCTTCTCAGCCCCTAAATCCACCCTTACTCATCAGTCCACTTTGTCTTCCCCTACTTTCTCTACTATAATGATCTACCAGATCATTTATATAGATAATGAACATTATTGGTGCTAGAACTGACCCTTGTGGTAATAATTATCAATTTTTTTTATCAGAATTTTGTTCATCCATATCAGTAGTCTGCCTGTCACCCCTCCTATATGTTCTAGTTTTTAGTGTGGGATTCTGCTTACTTTTTGAGGTCAAGTAGATGCAGTCAGAGTATATGTGTGTGTGTGTGTGTGCATGCATTTATTTTATTCTTTATTCATTCTTTCAATGAATTAGTACAGTACTCATCATATTTGCTTTTGAAGCTGCACACATCCAGCTGCATTTGTAGGAATCAAGCTCCTGTTCCTGGGTCCTACCTGATTTCTTTGGATATATGGTATATGATTTTCCTGCCCACTTGTGCTTTTGTCGTATCTGCTTTGAAAGTTGGGGGTGAGTATGTGTTGTCTAAACTAAGAATGTAATTATTGCGAGAAAGGGTGTCTCCATTATATTTTCTCCACAGCAGTGCTTCTGTGGTAACCAAGGCAAGTGGTCTACTGCATTCTAGAAAACTGATAAACACAGACATTTCCATGCACATAAACAGTGTCATTTATTTATTCAAACACATATAATTGAATATACAGTACTGTGTAATTAAATATCGCTGAAAATACTTGTCTGTACAGTATTGTTTTTGCCACAAAGAAAGATATGATAACTTCCCTTAATGGGGCAGCATTTCGGTTATCAGACTTTTTCTTATACAAAGTGGTTTTATATTCCAGGGACATCATTCTCCTCCCGGGTGTTTGATTCTAATTTAGGTGGTTTTGGTGGTGGCACAGGTGTCTCGGGTTTGGCTGCGGCTCTTCTAGATGGGCCCCAGCTTCCCCCTGGTCCTCCTCAGCGTCCTCCTCTCACTCGCCCAACTAGCTATTCTACGGGAGAGCAACATCATCTCCGAGAAAAAGCACGAAGTGAGTTTGAAACCATGTTAGGAGCCCCTCAATATGTAATGTATTATTTCTGTTCCTTGAGTCTTTTACGAGTTGTAAGTTTATTTTGGCATTAATACCAGATGTTTTCTAGGTTACTAGAAACACTCGTTCGGTAGATGACTAACTTAAATAGTTCATGCTAGACATTGGGAGTAAATATTTTAAATAGGTTAACTCTTACTCTATAGTTTTATTTCAGGTGCAACACTTATGTGCACACAAACATAAGGCTTTGAGTGTAGACTAAAAGTACCTTATAGAGCATGCAGGTTGTTTGTTTCCTTAGGAGAGTAGGACACTGTCTTAAGAACATGACCACAGCAGCAGTCAAGTCATTTTGACAATTGCTCAGTTTGCACAGCTGGGATCTTTATAAATTCTCCTACCAAGCCCTTGTTAGGAAAACAAAGGCTTCCAGGCTCTATCCAGCCTGAAATAACCTCCAGGAGGTTCATTCATCTACAGTATAATCAAAAACCTTCTCTAAGTGATGCCTAGCTTCCGAGAGATCATCAAGGTCTCTTCTAATTGCCCTGCCTGCCTCACCACTACTCAAAATGCCACTAGCACTTACTTTGTTAACAGAATAGCTTTGAGCAGCCTACCTCAGTCTACAGGGGTTTCACCCCTGTAGACTGCATGAGCAGACTCAAACAAGAGATAATGTGAAGATATAATCACAGGTGCAGTATACAAAAGCAGGATGTAAGCAAGAAGGACTGAGGCACCAGCAGAAGAAGCACATTACACCCACACAGCCAGAATGGCCGTGCAACTCCCTCGACTCTGTAACAAATCTTCGGTAAACTCCATCTCTCACAGATTCCAACCTCTGACCACCGACAGGAAAATAGTCCAGGGAAGGAAAATGCACAGAAGAATGCCCAACCTAAAAGCAGAGAGCATAAGCACCTGAAGCATGCACAGTCCTGCTAACAGCAAGCAAAGACCTTTGACCAAAAATTGCAAAGCCAACTAACAAACATCGGAAGGGCCCTACCTTGGAGAACAACCTGGCAAAATATACCCAGAAAGTGAAGGAAAGGACCATCATCACGTATGTGATGATGGTTCTTCGCTCCCTCTACACACCAAGTGCACAAGAGCTCGAACATATCTCTAACCCCCCCGGTTCCAATAATGTTTCATACATACACATTTCCCAATACTGTAGTTCATTTATATGTCTTATAAAGTTCCAGGCCGTTTTTCTACATTTAACACAGTTGTTTCTCTATATTTTCTCGGACTGAATATCCTTTTTTTTAAACATGTATTTACTCTGTTTACACTGTTTTGGGGGATGACATAATAGTACCTGCTATGATAATACCCTGCACATGTGCAGAGCTGCCTATTGTACTGGCAGGAATTTCAACTTTAAGAGTTACAGACTGTTTTACAACATTTAACACTGCTATTTCTCCCTTCACAAGGGTGCTCTTACATCAGGATATGTATTTAGAATACCAACAATTTCCTCTTTGTTATCTATTAGATGACCTGACTATTTGGACCAGTTCTCTCCCTCTCTCGATTCAATATATCCGGTATCTGGAAGAGCCTTTTGGGATTTAACTATTTTTTCCCTACCCATCCTCACTTCATAATATCTGTTTTTCTTGTATTTATTTTCTTTGTCTTTATAGTTTGCCGAATGAATTTTGAAGATTACTTTTGCTATTCCTTATTTGCCGATGCCTTTCTTTTTTTCAGTGTGAGATTTTTATCATATGTCCATTCATTTTGGTCATTTTTGTTCGACCGAAGTGAATTAATATGAATATCACATTTGTGAGCGATTAGAAGACTGTCTTTAAACTTATTGTAAATACTCATCAGCATTATAATCCCTCTGGAGACTCTTCACCTCTTGTTTACCATCTACCTTCTATGCTTATGGTTATGAAAGTCTGGAACCCAGACAGAGTGTGCTCACGTACATTTTATCTGTGTTAAGTAGAACGTGAATTACTTGCGGTTACATTTCCCTAGTTCACTCCCTGTTCATGTTCCAAGCGTCTCTGTGGTAACTAACACTAAGTCTAATTCACAGTTTGTCCTAGTAGGTTCTGTTTACTTTTCCTGGTTGACTTCCCTGCTGTTTTCTAGTTTGTTAAGTGGATGTTTTTTCATTAGTTTTTCATGTTTTTTTTTCATGTGTCCTCAAAAATAATCTTGAGAAACTTATAACATTGAGATAGAGTATTTCTTTACAGTTTACATGTTGTTTTAACATTTAGCAGGCATCACTGTCTCATCTGCTTTTTGCATCACTGAATGTACAGCTCTTCATGAAGTTAAGTGCACTTGTTAGTAAAACTATTGTATTCAACTTTTCCTGCTTAATCTGTAGTTTAGACCTTGTGCATTTTTAGTAGAAAGGTTTATTGAATAATGAGAGTATATAAATTTGCTTGACTGTTGGTAATGGGGTACATTGATCATATGAGATACATATATAATCAACCCCATCCTCCTATTTTTATAGTACTTTTTGTAACTGTGGTCAATCTTACAAATATGTATTAATGGAGTTCCAGTAAGCCATTTTCTTGGGGGAGCCCCGTCGGCTCCCCAGATCTATCCAGGCTGAATGGATATGTATATCTTTCTGGCATCAGTCAATGCATGGAGTTCTTGCCTACCAGGGATCACGAACCAGAACCTGGCCCCCTCTAGAGAGGCACGAGGAAGGAAGGAAAGAATTATCAAGTGAAAGTGCCAAGCCATTATAGCTATATAGCACTTGGAAGGAGTCAGGATAAGGATCTGGGATGAGACGGGGGGAAGGAATGATGTCCAACCACTTGGACAGTCGGGGATTATGTGGGGGTTGCGCAGACAGCGGTGCGACGACACGATGACGTCAAGCCAGTTTGCTACTTTTCGTTTGGGGAGTTCTGTCCACTTGTTCGGCCTTCGGTCGCAATAGTTTTACCAGAATAGGGGTTTGTTTTGGGATGCCTACCTTTCTGGGTGCCTGTCCCAGGTCGATGGCAGACATAGAATGCTTCCAACCACAGGGTGGGGGTGTCTCTATAGGTCATTGCTCCTCAGTGCCTCTCTAGAGGGGGGCCAGGTTCTGGCTCGTGGTCCCCAGTAGGCAAGAACTCCATGCATTGACCTGATGCCAAAAAGATATACATATCCATTCAGCCTGGATAGCTCCGGAGAGCCTCTGGGACTTGCCCAGAAAATGGCGTTTCATTACATTCAACACTGGTTTTTTATTTTTATTTTTTTTTTTGTAGAATCCAGAGAAAATAATGCTAAAAACCAAACTTAGATATTCCTAGGCCTAGTTTAATGCATAACTTATTAAATTAGAACTCAGATAACGTGTATTAGGCCTAGGATGGTTAGGTTAGGTTTTATTAGCAACATAAATGTAACACTTTTTCGATTTGTTAAAATTCTATATATTATAAATCCTTTTATATTTCAGAAGTAGCTTATTCCCTTAATTTATGGCTTTGTCTTCACAAAATAAGTTAATTTCTTCCTCATTTTCAAATATCTGATACATTCTAGGTTTTATCTCATTAGTAATCTGAATGTTTTCAGTGCATCTTTCTATTATTATTTATTGCAATTTTGTTACTGGATATTTGTAATTTTTTTTATCTTATTTGTTTCCTCTAATTTTTCTTGCCAGTATTAACACTTAAAACAACATAGTATGTTCTTATTGATAAGTTTAGATTTTCTATTAAACGTTAAGGGATGAACCTAATGATGCAAATTGTTTTAGAGTGGCAAACATAACAGTTTATGTATAATACCACATGTCAGATTGCATTCTTATTCTGATTTGTAAAATATGTAAATACAGTTATGGTTACTAATACCATAGACACGCATACTTAGATGTAGATATCAATTGTACTACTGTTAATTGCACACAGGAGTTCGGCAAATGCTTGGAAGCATTCGTCGCAACTCTGCATATAGCAAGAGCTTCCCCGTCCCTCAAGGGAACAACAATCACAGCCACCAGTGCTGCGAGTCTTGTCAGACAACAGATAGGTGTGTTGTGTGGTGTGTGTACGCGTGGGTGTGTGTGTGTGTGTGTGTGTGTGTGCTCTGCAGTGTGCGGGAACCTGCTTAACAATCTATGTGCATGTAGACATGCTGGGAGCAAGCTAACCGCCACTTAACCTTGCATTTCTGCACGTTGTCCATGGTATAATAAATTAGAGCTTGTCCAGAGAATGTAACATTTCTGGACTTAAAAGTACAGTACCCTAACATCAATAGTTGAGTTTTAGTGAGCCCCTTTTTAATTCTAAATTAATTCAGTGACCTTTAATATTTGAATAAATTCTAAGGTGATAAATTTTTTTTTATATATTTTTAATTAACACAAGAAGCTTGTTGACATCCCTCATTTTTTCAACTTTAATCATTTTCTTGCCTCGATTACTCTAGTATTTATTAATAACATTCTGAGGAGGAGGGTTAATCTCTTCCATTTATAATGTGAAACTCCAACAGTTGGGCCAGGAAGCTAACAAAGTATGGCTTTCTGGAGGGGCTGAATGGTTCTGGAGGGGCTGAATGGTTCTGGAGGGGCTGAATGGTTGCTCCCTGTTGCTAGCCACACTCAGATAGCTTCACACATCAGCCCAAGGAATCCTTAACCCTTTCACATTTTTGTCCCCTTACCATTTTTGGGTGCTACCAGCGTCTTGTGCCAAGCATAAATCGTCGAGTGATATTTTGCTTCCAATGCATACTGTGAAGTTACTATGCATGGTAAAGTATTCAATTTAGTATCTTTTTGAAGCTAATGAGTTGTAGTTTATGATGGTATTTTAAAAAATGCAGAGAAAACTAATTAAAATAACAAAAAGACGAGATAAATTTAGCTGACATAACGCTGAAAATGGCTTGTATATACAACACACCACTGACACCCTTCACAGCTGCATTTCTTCTTTGTGCTGTGTTCAGTGTCAGTTCTTCTGGCGAGCATCCCTAGTGCCTATGTGTACTGCTTGGCAAGCCTTACAGATCTTTGGTGTGGTTTATCATTCGATTGGCCCACCAAGCCTACACTTGCTGCTTGCAAGTTTTGAGGGGTAAAAATTGGGTTTGCTACATGCAAATACCTCTTGCTATACCACCTGTTCAGTGGGTGTCACCCTCTGCCCCAAGGCATGGAACATTTGGGTTCATTGAGGGGGGGGGGGGTCTATTTTAACTAGAGCAGGATCTTTAAATCTAGCCTGCCTGTGGTCTACCCTCAGGCACATGATGTTTAGAAGTTTGCAGCTTTGGCTAATGTGTTTTCTCCTTTGTATTGGGTTGATATCTGGGCTCAGGAGTTTTGGAGGTGTCCCAGGGTCTTTGTGGATTGTTACCTGGTCCCCATTGAGCATATGTTACCCTGGGTAGGGTTTCCCATCCTGGTTTCTTACCTTTAAGAGTTTAATCTTTGGTCTCCTTCCCTGGTAAGTCCCTCTTTTCTTTTCTTTCCTTTTCTTTGTGTTAAATTAGCAATAGGGAGCCACCATTTGGCTCCCTCCAGAAAACCAGTCATTGAATGTACTGAAACACCTCTCTTGCTTTTGGGGTAGGAGTAGGGGGGGCTACAGTGGCTTCCTGGACCCTCCCTGCCTACCATGTCACATTGGTTGGTCTTTTCTTAGGTTCTAGACTGGGAGTTGGCAGGTCCCGTGGTGCTGCCATCTGGCAGTGCCCATCTGTAAGGGGGAAGGGTATTATCTTCTGTTGGTTCTGGGGATCACGACCCAACTACTGAGTAGATCATTTGACGAGTTGTATGTTGCATTGTTTGCTCACTTTGTGAACCTTGCAGTTGTCTTTTATGATTTGCTTCCTTTCTGGGAGTTAGTTTCTTCAGTTAGGAGTGATCACAAATCCCCTGCTCCCAGATTTTGGCCTTTGGTCTTCAGTAAAGTATGGAAGACTCCTTAGGGTTGATGTGATGTGTGTGTGTGTGTGTGTGTGTGTGTGTGTGTGTGTGGGGAACTCTCTCAATGTAGCTAGCAACAGGGAGCGACCAAGTCCTCACTAGAAAAAGGTGTCTCATTACATTCAACAATGTTTCTTTTAGTTCTCATTTATTTATATCTTGATATCTGACCAAGAGGCCAATTTTTACTTAGTTGCTCGTAAATTTTGATTCATGAAGTAATATGTCTTATATTTTTTTGCTAGAAATTTTTATTTTGTCCCTGTCTTCAAACGTGATGTATATAAAATTTACAATAGTATCCTGTTACGTATAAAGAAAACATAATTTTTGCTGTAGTGCTTAGTCATGTATAACAAAACAAGTGTAGTAGCTATTGCTAATTTCTGTTCTGCATTTTTTGTGTACTGTACTTAGTAGTTAATGATAAGACCCTGAGTACTGTCGGCAAGAGCAGATGTGTTTGCTAACCGGAAAAGTGACATACAGTGTCAACAGCTGTGTTTAGTATGCTTTAGTGCTGTATAGTTGAACTTGTTTACTGTACTTTACATTTCCTTTAAATTAGTGGTATCTTAACAAATATTTGTCTTAATCCATTGCGACATTTTCGTTTATCCAGGATTTTGGTTGGCTCGTGTAGTTTCTTTCATAGAACTTGATTCTAAGTCAACTCTGTATGCTTCATCACGTTAAGATCCATTATACACGACTACTTGCTCCATGCGATGATTTGTGTTTTGGCGTTTCTCTACTGCGTACTCTTGTTGCTTCACACACATTTGTGTATTTTGTCTATCATTTCACACTCTCAATGCATCCTTATTAGCATAAAGCTTTGCTTTATTTGTAAACTTCATTATTTAATCTTTGCTGTAATTATTCCCTGAGTTAGGCTGGCTTATGCCTACTCGAGCTTGTAGGTGTATAGCCTTACACATTCCTACTAAAGCTAGTAGGTGTAGCCTTACACGTTCCTACTAGAGCGAGTAGGTGTATACTGTTACACATTCCTACTAGTGCTGGTAGGTGTAGCCCTACACATTCCTACTAGAGCGAGTAGGTGTATAGCCCTACATATTTCTACTAGAACAAGTTTGAATCGTGATTTACATTATTTATTTTACTCAATGCTCTACACTATTTCCGTTTGTCTGAAGTGTTCACACCTTAATTGCACGTACCTTGTGCATTTTGCAATCATTTAATTTGTTGCTGGTGCCAAAATAGTATATATCAGCTTTGTTGATCAAACCACACACTAGAAAGTGAAGAGACGACGACGTTTCTGTCCGTCCTGGACCATTCTCAAGTCGATTGTGACAATCGACTTGAGAATGGTCCAGGACAGACCAAAACATCGTCGTCTCTTCACTTTCTAGTGTGTGGTTTGGTCAACATATTTCAGCCACGTTATTTTGACTCCTCATCTGTATATCAGCTTTCATGCCAATTATTTCAGACTTTATTTCAGCCTGTTTGGATGTTATAGATAATAGCAAAAAATTATCTTTCTAAGTTATTTTATAATGAATTCCAAAGTGTTTGGGCAAAGTTCTCTATCATAATTCTGGTTTGAGGGTTAAAATCAATGTGATGAAACTGGTAAAATAGAGAAAATGGTAAATAATAGAAAGTATAGAATATTTATGTTCAAAATTTGATTCTGTTCATAAATTCATAACTATTGGTTAACTGTTTTGATGCATTGAGTTACAAGCTTATGTGTGAAGGGCTACTGACCAGTGATGTTTTGTAAAAAAAAAAAAAAGAAAAAAGTTCCCTTTCATTTTCATTAACTTGAATATTAATAATGACTAAGAGCAGTCCTGTTTGCAACTCACATCCAAATATAGAGTACAAATAAATGCCATATCTTGAGGTTATCTTGAGATGATTTCAGGGCTTTAGTGTCCCCGCGGCTCGGTCCTCGACCAGGCCTCCACCCCCAGGAAGCAGCCCGTGACAGCTGACTAACACCCAGGTACCTATTTTACTGCTAGGTAACAGGGGCATAGGGTGAAAGAAACTCTGCCCATTGTTTCTCGCCGGCGTCTGGGATCGAACCCAGGATCACAAGTCCAGCGTGCTGTCCGCTCGGCCGACTGGCTCCCCCCATGCAGCAGTTGTTTTTCCTGTTTGCTTCACAACTCCTAAAGTTTTCAACATTTTCTTGAAATTGGTGTTCACTTCCATCCACTGTCCAAATTCAATTTTTCAAAATGGTTCACCATTCTGAAATTTAATTATGCAGTAAAATAGGTAATTGCTGTCAGTGATTTGCATTATATTTGTTATGCATATTAACAAACATTGTTAATACATATAAATGTATATACGCAATAAAGTTAGAAAAGCGTGATGTGTCTGGGGAAAATACTGAAGCTATACGTGTACCAGGGAAGTGCAGGGAAGCAGGTTGGATTCCATTGAATGGCCCCAATATTCTTTCGTGTAAAATGTATATACTGTATTTGCAGTTGCCTTGCATCATCTCACACAAATGTATAACAATTCTGTAGTAATGTGCATAATTTACAAACATCATCAAATTTAGTCAAAATTACAAGAATACTGTATCTGTAAATATCATTCTCTGTTGGTTCTGTTTCCACACATTTGTAGTGAATATTTGATGTGATTTTCATCCTGTGTTTACTACCTTTTATTATTGTTCATCAAAGTGTAAACCCTATTTTGTGCAACCCTAATCAAACCAGTGTCATTTATTATTGCATTTTGTGTAATTACTGTATACCACAACTGTTGTACACTGTATGTTATTTTTCCTTGTGATTTGACTCCTACTGACCCCATTTTTGTCCCTTTTGATGCCACCTTTGTCCTTACCATTGTCTTGTGTCTGGTGCTTTGCATCTGGTGATAATATAACTATTAACATTAGAAACTTTATTGTAAGAACTTCCACCTATTTTTATAATAATGGCTAGACTAAACAGATTGTTCATATTTCTTTGTCTTGTTATTCCTACTGAACATCTTGATGCATTTGTTACATACCTTGTTTTGCATAATTCTTAGAGACATTAAGTTTATATCCTATGGTATTTGGCCGAGATCCCAGTAGTGCTGTTATGATCCTACGGTATTGTGGCCGAGATCCCAGTAGTGCTGTTATGACCCTACGGTATTGTGGCCGAGATCCCAGTAGTGCTGTTATGACCCTACGGTATTGTGGCCGAGATCCCAGTAGTGCTGTTATGATCCTACGGTATTGTGGCCGAGATCCCAGTAGTGCTGTTATGACCCTACGGTATTGTGGCCGAGATCCCAGTAGTGCTGTTATGACCCTACGGTATTGTGGCCGAGATCCCAGTAGTGCTGTTATGACCCTACGGTATTGTGGCCGAGATCCCAGTAGTGCTGTTATGATCCTAAGGTATTGTGGCCGAGATCCCAGTAGTGCTGTTATGACCCTACGGTATTGTGGCCGAGATCCCAGTAGTGCTGTTATGATCCTACGGTATTGTGGCCGAGATCCCAGTAGTGCTGTTATGATCCTACGGTATTGTGGCCGAGATCCCGGTAGTGCTGTTATGACCCTACGGTATTGTGGCCGAGATCTCAGTAGTGCCATAATGATCCTATAGTACATTGGCTGAGATCCCAGTAGTGCCATAATGATCCTATAGTACATTGGCTGAGATCCCAGTAGTGCCATAATGATCCTATAGTACATTGGCTGAGATCCCAGTAGGGCCATATAAAGCAACTTCTGATGGCTTTTGTGACTTTTGATTGGGAGTGAATAAATTTCTTCAGGTGTAAAGGAAATTAACCAAATTTAATTTAAAACTGTCTGCTCTTTTGACAAGTTCTTTGAATTATTGACTGTGAAATCTTTGAAAACCAAACAAAATTATTTGGAACAGGATAATTACAAAAAAAAATTGAGGATGGTCACAATTTGTAAGTGATTGTAACTTATTGTACTCCCACCAGAGAGGAAGAAGCCCCAGGGGTGGAAGCTTGATGTAATAATCCACTCTAATCAGTTTTATCACTTTTAACAAGTCTGATAGCTGCTGGTTTTAATAATATGGTGTATCTTTTTCTAATTTATCATATCAAACTGCTGTTAAAACATTTACATGCATATCTTCATATTAAAAGTTATCCAATTTGTCAGTGCTTGCCTGTAGTAATAAATCATAGGGTTGAGCTAATTGTTGTATGGGAACTTAACATGGATAATAACTTAATTATTGTAGAATATCCATAGATATGCAGTGGACAACTTCAAACGCACAAGTCTTTAACCCTTGGACAGCGGCTATGGTCATACATTGTGCTGTTTGCATAATGTATGCATTGTGTAATATATATATACATTGTGCTCATGCACAAAACAATTACAAATTAAAACATAATTTATCATTATAGAAGTATTATTTTGTATGAAGAATATAAGAAAAACACGAAAATAAGTGAATATTTATCGTATCACTGGGTGGAGGCACTCGGCAAGGCTGTGTCTAGCACTTGTCAACGCCTGGTGACTTTGCTGACACTTCCCGATGACATTTTCTGATGTTTCACTGATTTTTTTTCACTTATCTTTATTTACATCCTCAGAGAGCTTTAATATTCATATCTGCATCATACATGTAAAACCCAGACAATAATTGTTTAGATCATCATAGGATGGTGACTGCATTCCTCTAGTAACATTCATGACGATAACTGAATTTAAACCATGAAATGGTAGCAACGTATTTTTCATGGGTCAAAGTAAACTCTCCTTACATCTACATAGCACTATTATATCTATATTTGCTTTTTATGTGTAAAACCCAGATGATAAATTGTTAAATCTTCATATGATAACTGCATTATCCTGTGAATCAACAATTGACGATAACCGCATGGCAAAGGGTTAAATTCATTTGAACCTAATCTTGTGGTATTCATTTGGTTTCATAGTTTTAATACAGTAGATGCCCTCTGTGATGTATCTATCAAATCTATCACTGTATTAAATCAATCATGACATAAAAATATGCCTAGTCCCAGTGATCCAAATTCGTAATCACATTTTAGTTGGCAGCCAACTAGTTGCATTATCATAGAATCCAAACTTTTTTCTTTATTATTGCCATGAAGCTACAGTTTTCAAATTATAATGCTTAGCAGGCAGGGACATATGCCACTGCAGATGATGATGACAACTAAGATCGATATGTGTTATCTGCTTAGCAGGTTACCACATCCTCAGTAATATTTAGCGCCCTCTGATTATTCCGCACATTTGATAGTTCTGTACTACATAGCCTTCCCAGCTTGGTGCCGCCTTTAATACTTAACAGGTTACCAAGTTCAGTCACCTTTTGCAGTGTTATACTATTCTATTGAACACTTCTTATTCTGGTGTTTGAACTAATTGATATTGACTAATGAAATGGCATTCATAATTTTGAGGATTTCGATCTGGAATGGATTGGCAAATAATGCAGATCTCATAAAAATTGTGATTGCAAACATGTAAGGACACCACATTTGATAACATTATGCTTTAGAAAATTTGTTAGACATTAATGACATTTTTGAGTTATACTATCTAGTTGTTCTCAAAGGCAAAGAACATTTCAGTATCGCTAGAATTCTATGCCTAGTCTTGGCAAGATGCCAGTTATTTATCCCCATTGGGCCATACTGATGTTAGAGAGACACTGGAGACTCCTCCAGTCTCTCCCAACAAGGTAACTTCAAAATTCATGACTTAAGCTCTACGTTAAAATAAATCATTTGCTGAGCAATGTTTAAACTGGTGAGAGTCTGCTGAGAAATTAGAATAATGCTAAATTTAAGCCATTGATGTAAAAATATAAACATTACAGATTTGCCAACAAATTAGGAAGAATTTGCAGGCGATGAGTCACAATAACGTGGCTAAAGTATGATGACCAGACCACACACTAGAATGTGAAGGGACGACGACGTTTTGGTCCGTCCTGGACCATTCTCAAGTCGATGAGGAAGAATTTGTGGGTTTTAACCCCTATCGCTGCGTATTTACACAGTGCACATGGTTCCTTAGGATTGTAATGTTTAGATATTTGTAATACTATTCTATTTTGAAGATTGTCCACTGTTTATTGAAAGGTCCATTATACATTTTACATTACAATCATACATACATATATATATAAATACATAGTATATAGATTATATAATATATTTAGACTAATGAACTTGTAAAAGTTGATGCCAGACTTAAAATTATAAACTAATTTTATTTTTAAGCAAAGAAATATGTATGTTTATTATTGATTGAAGTTTCATTTAAAAAATATATATTAAATGAATATAGCATATTTATATTAGCATAAAGTTGCTCTTTAATGTGTAGGTGATGAAAAGGCTATGAATGTCTAAACAGCATCAATTTCTCTTGTATATCTCTCACAATTAATAACTATACAGTATCACAAAACCTAAGTCTTTCTTCTCATAGGTGTGTTTTTGATGGACCACATGAACAGTAATGATGACAACTTGAGTGGCTCCTCTCCGCGCGGTAACAAAAAACTATCCTTCAAGACGCCGCGTAAGACCTCGGCTGCTGGTCCCTCAGCTGGAGCAGCGACAACCCCACCCGAGAGCCCCATGCCGCCGCCACGTAGGCCAAAGGACAGTGTTCATCATGCAACGCCACGAAACAAGTAGCCACTGTAGGAGCCTCCACTCACAACTGAGGTTTATTAATGGTTTGTTTACAGTCGTGTGGCGTGCTGTGGTATTCAATAACTGCTTTATATACGTTATAAGATATGCTGATATTGTTTCGTAGAACAAATTCTCCCTTTATAGTTTTTTTGTTCATTCACATCCACTGCCAGACAAAAGCAACCCATATATAATACATTTATGGTAAATATTCACTCATGGCTTAATGACATTTATAGAGTAATGAAATCTAATACTTTGCAGAGTAAACAAATAAACATGTTTTAAGAGATTTCTCCACCTGTAAAATCTAGTCAAAAGTTTCATGTGCAAATTGCTACTAGAAAATGGAAATGAGATAATGTTTTAGTGCTCATATTTTTGTAGTTATTTGAATGCACACACATTCATCTACATTTGTATGCACACGCATTCATCTACATTACACATACAAATTCCCCCTTTTCCTCTCTCCCACCCTCTCTCCCTCCCACCCTCTCTTTCCTTTCCCCCCAACCTTCTCAGAAAATTTAGTATTACAAACACCTGTAAAAGCTAAAAAGTTCTATAGAAAAACGAAGGCCTGATTTCAGACTTCCTGAAAAGTGAAGGGATGGGGGATCACTATATATGCTAATATTTCTTATCGGCTGGCACTAGAGCTGACTCTGGCTGGCCTATAATGTTCCCATTACCCCCTCCCCCATGTATCATCTTGAAAAGTTGGATGAGGCAAGCCACAAGTATAATGGCCGCTTACTTTGGATGGACAGACAACAGATCAAATACACTGATAGACACTCTCTTTATAAATATACTATTGTACAGGCTCCACCCCAAATCTCTTCCCCTCTTCCTTCCCTCTCCACCCTCTCTCCTCCTTCCTCTCTCCCTCTTCTCACCCCTCTCTCCCTCTTTCTCACCCCCCTCTCTCCTCCCTTCCTCTCCCTCAGCCCATCTTCTCAAGTCATCACAATAGACAGAAAATGGTGTACTAAAACGATGGGACCTAGCCTATGGACCGTGCATGGAAAACGTGAATATTTGTGACCCACTGATTTATTGTACCCCATTATTTGTCTATTTGGGATTTTGATGTCAAAATGTTATGCGAGAGGAAGGGTTGCTCCCTCTCCTTTTTCCCCCCTCTCTCTCCCCCTTTCTCCCCCTTTCTCCCTTCTCTCTCTCCCCCTTTCTCCCTTCTCTCTCCCCCCTTTCTCTCTTCTCTTTCTCTCTCCCCCCTTTCTCTCTTCTCTTTCTCTCTTCTCTTTCTCTCTCCCCCCTTTCTCTCTTCTCTTCTCTCTCCCCCCCCTTTTCTCCCTTCTTCTCTCCCCCATCTCTCCCCATCTCTCACTCATTGGCCTCTAACACATACCCTCATGTTTCAAATAGGCACTTTACCTTTTAAACTTATCAATCTACGTTCTTAAAAAAAAAATCAGCACTTTAGTATATTGTCACTTATACATCATATCTCATTTCTATATTTCTAACATTAAATTGCTTGTCTTTTGTGCTAAGCTCATGTATCTGATCATTATTTTCTTATAAATTTTGTTGAATGGTATCTCTTTCTCTACTGAGACTAATGTAACACTTGCCACATTCTTCTCATTTCCTTCCCACCTCATTACTCGTGCTTTCTTCACATTTCCTGTATATTGTATGTCCATTTTTAACAGTTTCAATTCTCATTACTGTACATCTATACTCCAAACTCCATATCTACATAAGAGAAAAATTATGAATGCAGTAATTGTTCACTTTAGGATACATCTCCTGTTCCTAATGCATCTATTCTTGTGCAGTATTTCACTGAAATTCTTTTGTTTCTTAATGATACCTCCAAAAATCCTTTGCTCTTACCTCTAATGGGTTTTCTCATTATTCTTGTATCACAGTACTGTACTGTATTGTCATGTTCATAACATTATTGTGCGTAAAACTTCAATCATCTTTATGTGAGTTGTAATTTTCCTAACCTGGCATGCGGAATCCACTCACTGAGGTACTCCAGTTGTCTTTCAGTGCATGATTTCTCTTTCTGCCACTATTGGTGTTTGTTGTCAAACCTACTACTGCTTCCCCTTGTCAATTTGTAAAGCTAACGGCTTTCATGGTGTCAAAGACTTCTTATACCGCTTCTGTCATTTTGGGTCACATAAACAGCCTTTATAGCATGGCATACATTGTTGCTCTACTTCAACTTGATGCACAACCTCTATTTAAATGAGCCTTAAATTATATTAATCAGTCCATCTTTTTTTAACAAACCTCCATTACTACTGTCATAGCTTTATTTACCCATTGTGTACTGCCTTATAGCATTTCACTATTCTTTTCTGATGTAAATTTTGCTTGAAAAGTGTTTGTTTATTTAATAATTGTGTAATCATGGGCAAGAGGTGCACTAATTAAGGCAAGTTATTTGGAAAGTTTCAGCTTCATTTCTTTTACCTTGTTGAGAGTAGAGAAAGATTGATGGGTACATGTATACAAATGTCTAGTTCACGAAAAAGAAAAACATCATTTGAAATTGCATAGTCTAGACCATTTGAAATTTGATTATGGATATGCTTATAAGGAAAAGGAGCGATAAAGTTGTCAGGAGAAGGAAACAAACTTTCAAAGTAGCCTTCTTAGCTTGGTGTTGTGACTGGCTCCTCTTATGAGACATACATGTGAGACACCTGAGGCAGACTGAACCGTTTGAATGCTATTTACAGTACTTATATTATTGTAATCATCCTTTGCCTTAATACATTTTACTGAAGCTTCAAACTAATACAGTAGTGCTCTTATAATCAAGCTTCTATTGCTGCTTATATAACTTCATAACAGCAGCTTAATTTTGTGAGTTTATATTTTTACACTACCTATCAACTGCTCAGACATCTAATAATTATTTAGATTTAAATAATTATCGTCATTTAGAGTCACTAGGTAAAGTTATTTTTCGGTTCACTTGCCCTGTTGATGTTCACATGAGGTTTATAATGTCATGCGACAGACAGAATCCTTATTTCTCACTTATAACTTGCTTAATATTTCATTGATACTGGGTATGTAGGGACAGAATACAGTAGTTGCTGTTTAGAGATTAAAAATATAAATCATTCTAAAGTTCAACATTGATAGTAAAGATGTCTCAGTCTTTGTGGAGTGTTGTAATTAGAGGTATCTGGAAGTGTAGGATCGTGAGTGCTTCCCTGTATATATGGGAGAACTTTGCTGGCATTTTGAATTGTCCTTGTGCTTACTTGTAACTGGCAGGCTGTTTCTCTCATTCTTTTAGTGTCCTTTACTTTAGTATACTATTCTGTCTTAACATTGTTCCCACAATATGCCAGGCTATTTTAAGTGAGAGTGGTAGTTACTGAATAAGATAAATTTTTGTTTAATCTTTCTCCATTCTCAACTGTGTAGGGTGAGGCAACTTCATATTGCCTCAATCAGAAAGAACATTAGAAACATTGCCACCACCAAATGTTATTGTAGTGGGGCTGTAGATGAATTTATCCACAGCTTGTACTGAACAATAGTGAGTCACGCCACATGCAGATTGTTTGGAATTTCGCTTGTGATTTTCAGTTAAAATACTTTACACTGTGTTTTGTTCTTAACTACTCAGTGAAACACTTGCTATCCTCATGTGCATAAACAATAAATTTGTATGTTCTTTGTTGACCAAACCACACACTAGAAAGTGAAGGGACGACAACGTTTTGGCCCATCCTGGACCATTCTCAAATCCATTGTGCACAAGGACAAGTCAATTGTGCACAATCAACTTGAGAATGGTCCAGGACGGGCCGAAATGTCGTCGTCCCTTCACTTTCTAGTGTGTGGTCTGGTCAACATATTTCAGCCACGTTATTGTGACTCCTCGTCTGTGTGATCTTTTTTTTTACATGCTTATTGTATCCACTAACCTTTATTTCTATTTCTGTAAATGGCTTTGTTAATCATGGCATTCATCATACATTTCACCTGTCTCTTCTCTCTTAGTAAGTACTCTTTCATTTTGAATGGAATCACAAATATTATATTTGTTAATGCCAAACATCAGTGATTGGAAGGTCAGAATGTAATGTTTACATCATGATTTGACCATTTATGTGAATTATTCAATGTTTAGCCCTCTTCATAAATTAAAGAAAATATGGATTGCGCTGCAAATTCATGTGTCTGGAATTGTGGGTGTGCTTTTTGACCATGTATCATTCTTCAGGGAGCAAACCAAAATATCTTATTACTTCAGCATTTATCATGGTGAAATGGGTATTGGACAGTTTAAGAATAAAATGTCCTTATACTGGATTATTTTCGGGAAGCTCAAATGTCAGTTCTATTCAGATATTTCAGTCTTAGGTCAGTATTGTTAACACCAAATCTTGATCAAAGTAAATAAAAATTCTCCTAAGTTAATCATTTTGCTTAGACCGAAGTGACTTTCATGTTATATAGTACTGATACAGTGTGTATAGACGAGTTTCATAAAATGCACATTCTTAACTATGATGCTCTCCATTGCTATAGGATGTATGTGTCCGTTAAGAGGCCGTGGACACTGTTGTTAAAAGTTATTTGAGGTGACATTTATTCATGGTTGATTATGATGCATTTTTACTTTAACCTGAGAAAACTTCCTGGCCAGATATTTTTTGTAATTTTTTATTTGTTTATTTCACATTTGTTCACTAATAAATGTTTTAAAAATCTTAATTGACTGCAAAACTAACAAAACATGCAACAAGCAAAACACATTAAATATTGCACATTCAGAATATGTCAGTGTTTAATGTAGATTTTTAGACTTTCTGAATCAGAGTCAATTTTGTTTCTAAAAGCACTCTGACTCTAGACTAAAATGGGTTTATGGATATATTGAACCATGTGAACTAATGTTTTACAAAATTTACAATATCGGGTCAGGTAGTATATTTTATTAATAACACTGTTAATATATTTATTTTTATTGGTTAAGTAAAAATAATAACATGGGTATTTTTCCCCCTGGGTTATTGCCAATATTGCTTGATTATTGATATAGAAGGAAGCTAGCTTGTGATAATAATATGGCTTTCCTTATAGGTCAAACTTTTTGCATACTGTACATCTAAACATGTGTTGTTCCCTATGCAGTGTGTGATAAAGATCCTTACACTTGTGTGAATGCAAGCCTTGATTCCATACCACTTCTGGAATATCATCCATGGGGTGGATATGTTGGAACTTGTTCATGTGAGATATTGAGGCTTATAATTTTTGCTGATTTGAATTAGAAAACTGAGCATTAGTGATCATGTGGAAATAGCTGTTGAATATATTCTCGTGTATGGTATATGCAAACTGGCATACACTGTTGCTTGTGCATTTGTGACTTCTGTTTGTATATAAACACTTGCATATCTTGATAAACACAACTACTCATAGGATCACATGGATGCATTAAAGAGTATCACAAACCTTGAATTTATTTGCAAACATTAAAACGATAATAATATATTACTGTATTCAGTTCAGTTATGGAAAGTATAACCAAGGAAGAGAATTTGGAATATTGTCGGCAAAATAGGTAAGTTTTATGAATTCAATGTCTGGTAAATTGCATATAACCTGCATATGCATTTAAATATCATTGTGAAGCAAATAGTAAACTTCAGTAAATGCAGTGCTGAATGATGTGTGTTTTTCAGTATACGAGTATTTTTATACCCCAGTATTATGAAGCGGTGACATCAGATCAAGGCCAGTGCAGAAGTTAACTTCGTTGTTTTGAAGCAGTGACGTCAGATCAAGGCCAATGCAGAATTTAACTTCTGGTTTAATTATAAATCACTTTTATCTGCCTAAGATGTACTGTATATGATGCCTTAGACTCTAAACTATTTGTGGTTTATCATCATTACCTTTCATTGTGTAAAATTTAAAAATAACATTTTCTTTAATTCTTCTGTAAAGTATTGCCAGTTTTCATTTCTCATATGTTTAAGGAGGCAGCAAATATATAGCTCCCAGATTTATCAACGATAAGAATTTAAAAAATTCAAAGCAACATTAAACATTTTGAATTCATTCTTAGAATTTTTGTAAAAATTTAGTGCACAAAATGCCTGAGAGTTGTAAATGGCCTGCATAATATATGGAATGTAATGGTTTGGCTCATACTCTTATGTTTTGCTGTGTTCTTGTATAGTATTCAAATATCATTGAAACATGCAGCTCTATCATTAATGTTTATTATAGATCTTGAGTGAGGTTGTTAGTACCAGTACTAATATACAGAAATAATGCTATCAGTCTTGTTTGCTAAGAGCGCTGAACACAACTCAAAATTTGTTGCTATAATTAGAATGTGCTTCAAATAATAGTTTGAAATTGCTTCATGAGGGTTATTTGCTGTGGGGTTATACCTTCAATATGAACAATATTTCTTTCAATTTTATGGTTTACTTAATGCCTGTTATTGTTTATGTGGTGCACGTGTGAATACATAATGCATGCATACCTTACTTTAATGATCACTAATAACTGTGGATATTCATCAGGCAGAGAAGGAGCAGCTCCTTAATACTGGCATCAACAAGCTCTGACTGGAAATTGTATGTATGTGGTGACCAGGAAAAGTCGGCCTTGTGTATAATTTTTGCGTGTGTGTGTGTGTGTGTGTCTCTCTCTCTCTCGTGTATGCGTGTGTGCGTGCTTTAAAGAATTTGTTAAGTGTAAGCAACCTTTGGCATTACAAGTACGTACTTAAAATATCCACCTCATTTATTTTATGCCAGTTATTTGGGAGAGTATTGATAACTGTAGTTCAAATAATACTTCCATACTACTGAATCTGCTTGAACACTGTGAATGAATATTTCACCAAATATATTTTTATCAGTTTGAAATCAAAAGTTACCTGATTTGTTCATTAGGGAAATCCTGTATTCTGTGTATAGTAGTATGTAGTCTTCGACAAATTTTATTTTTTAAGAATCGGGTTGTTAGATGGACGTTTTTGTAAAATATTTTTAGATATTTATTTTTTAGCTTTAATATTTTCAGTTAGATGAGGTAATTGAATCCTACAAACAGAAGTGTTGCTGATGAATTCAAAAATTATTTTTGTTAACGTTAAACAAATATAGCAATGGTTGGCATATTCATTATAAATTTAATGTTCATCTTTTTATTAGTAATTTGCGGGAAAGCTGCTCAAACATAACGTGGAAAGTTTGTAAGATTATGTTGTCCATTAATTTACATATATAAGTCCTTGCATTTACTTTTGGATTCAAATATTACAATCTTGGGTTACCATTTTGTATAATCTGAGACCTAATTATGGTATCAAACATTACCATCTTATATAATCTTAGACCTACGTTTGGTACCAGAGGTTATCATCATGGGTTCATTTACTATTCAGCTTTAAGTCTTGGTTACAGTGGGAGTTTAAGATGTGTTTCTCTAAGTATTATTACTCCTGTGATTTCTCGTATGTCGTGTTGACTCTTAGTTCAGAGTTTACCGTACTTTTTGGATATTTTGTGTGACACAAGAAGCAGAATGTAGTTATGGCTTCTTTATTATTATTTTTTTTTTTTTAGGATGAATTATGTGGTTGTAATAATTTTACTACTGTATTTGTTAATTTGTTTGATAATTATAGAATGAAAGTCTTGTATGTCTTCAAAACTGTGATACTATTCCTTCCTTAAATGACATAGCTGATGTCTTTAGAGCTATGGCCTAGACCAACCCTGTTAAACTTAATTTGCATTTTGTATAAGGTTTACAACCACCCTGCAGGCAAAGGAGAAAGTAAACCTTATCAGCAGTTGGCAAAAGACTCAGATTTACTACAGTTTTCATATACTGTATTTAATTTTATGAGAAAAATGTTGTGCTCTTTATTGTGGTACTGGTGATAACTTATCTCTACTGCACAGAATATTGATGTGTTATCTCTCTATTTTTTGTAGTACTGTACATTTATCTGATAATTACTTCCTTTGTTTCTCTAAGACATGGAGAAACATTTAGATGTGATGCACTTTCATGTCTCTATTTTAGTTTTTGTTATAATCAAAATGTTTCATATACCAATGCCAGCATTAAGATTATCCAAGATCTGGTTAAGGACATTTAGTTTGTGCGCATGTGCATGGGTACTCCAAGTATGTATGTTGGTCGCAGACGAATGATGTGTGCTGAAATGGGTGCATGGTAATTACCTAAGTTTAGTTACAGGATGAGAGCTATGCTCGAGGTGTCCCGACTTCCTACCACTCTTTGTCAATAAACTCTTTGGAACTACTGATGGTTTTGGCCTTCACCACCTTGTATACATACATGTGCATGTGTTTGATTGTTTACAGTATTTGTGGTTTACAGGGTACAGCTCTTGTTCATTGTGCCTCATCTTCCTTTGAAAGATTTACAAAATTCTTAACTTAAAAAAAATTGCACACATCATTTTTTTTTTTTTTTTTTGCAGTGCATTCAACCATTTGCAGCTCTATTGAAAATATATATCGTCTCATCTAGTTTGCAGTTTTATTGGCAACTTTAACATGTGTCTCCATGTTGAAATCTTTTTCACCCATTTGTTTTTGCTTCCCTTGGTTTGTAGCTTTCCTGTATAACTTACTTTCAGCTCCAAGTCCCACTTGGCAGCATTTATTTACACCCTTTCTAACTTGTGTCTTCTTCTAGAAAGGGCACAAAGTCACCACTGCATATTTCAGATATAATCTGAAAATTGTTAAGGACAATTTGCTCATCACTATACTGTAGTTAAACATCAGCCATGACACTGGATCATTATAAGGTTTTTGTAGAAGTTTATTATTTATGCTTTTGGTTGATAGCTTATTATTTATAGTCACATTTAAATTTCTTTCTCAGATGTTCTTAAAATCTTGTAACATTACCTTGACTCCCAGCTTCTCTGTGCCGTGTTCCATAAGCCATTATCTGGGAGGGACCCTTCAGTACCTTCCTGGGCATAGCTCAGGTACCACAATGCCTTGACCCAACACACTAGTATGTATCACACATTATCTACTGTGTATGGTATACAGTACATAATTTTAATTTGTTATGCTATAATGACTATGTAAATTATGTACAGAAATTTTGTGTAAACAAATTTTTAAATGTACAACCATTTCTGAATAAAGTTTTTCTTTTATTTGATTTGAGAATCTGGTTAACTCCTTGTGGCAAGGGAAGCAAGATATTGTATTGGAAATAACCACATAACCGGGAAAAGCCCACCAGAAAATATGAGCTCAATAAAACAAGTGATTAATTGATGAAAACTGATCACCCTTGGTAAAAATGACAAGTGATTGTTGCTGCATGATAAATATCTTGACTGTGATGTGCTTGACTGCCACCGGATGGCAGCCCAGGTCACCCCTAGGTCTCTGCCAGCCAGCCTTCCCATTCTGCTGCTTGGAATAGCCTGTCCAACACCTGTAGCCTCTGCTGGGCCCATCATTGGCTTCTTGTTTTCACCTAGGTGCTATTGGCTTTTCCTGGAACATTATGTTCCACTTGGGGGCTCTTGCTTTGTTTTTATTTATGCTTCATTACTGTGTCAGTGCCACCAACATTGTGTGTGCCATGGCACTCCATTTTGCTCTGGCAATGATGAAAGTTTCCTTCCTTTGGGTTGCCTTGCATTTCTCTACCCTACTAGATACCTGTTATGAGGGGTTGCCACACTTCCAGACAGTGCATGAGATTTATTGATGCTTGTGGGGACTTTATGGGGAGACGAGTCGTCTTTACCTAAACAACACATCGAGACATTCAGACTGTGATTTTTAAACATTAAAGACTTGACTCTCATGGTGCCTATGTTCCAGTAGAAGGTTAGGGGCCTTGCTCTTTAGCCAAGGAGATGCTTGGGAAGCACATGTAATTTTTGTGGTCTGATGCTTATCAAAGCATAAGCTTATCCTTCACTGACAGTTTTAGATTGGGGGTAGTGCACAAGAATATGCACCACTCCTGCTATTATAAGCTTTCTTATGGTTTATGAATGCTGGCCTGCCATTTTGGATTCTCTCCTGGAGTCTGTTTGGTCACTCTTTCTCTTGTTCATTATGCTATTTGCTCTTCTTCAAGGTGGGGGGTTGACATGGGTTTTGGTAGCAGCAGGGTGTGTGTTTGGCCGCTTTGTCAGGTATTTCAGCTGCTGCAGTTTTTGCTTTAGGTTGGTGTGGTGTTTGCAATTTTTGTGAAATCCTAGTTAAGGCAGACGTTCATGGGCTTTGATTGCCCAGGCACATTTATTCGCCTACTGCAGATGTTCAAATGTTTGTGATTTGAAGGCTTTCTTTGCTGGCTTATCCATTTCAGATATTTAGGCTTTAGGTCTCTTATCAGTTCTTTTGATGACAAGCTTCTAGTTTCTTATTGGGTGTTCTTTAATCTAGCTATGCTTGTTGCACTTTGGTATTTGGTGCTCTGCTACCTTTCTTTGCCCTGACACTTCCTCTCCTGCTGTTCTTCTCCCATGGGTCAGCCCAGTCTGTCTCTTCTTTTTTCCTTAAAAACTGTCTTCCTCTATCAATGCACTGTTTGAGGAAGCTTTGGGAACTATTAAGGGGGTTTCTCCCAAAAATCAAGTCTGGAATGCACCTAAATGCCCTTTTCAGTTGGGCTCCCAGTAACTCCCCTTTCCCCCTGTTGTTCCCTCATTTCCCATCGGGTTATGGGGTTATGCACAGACAGCTCCAGAGTGAGTGGGCAGGACTGGCCGAGACCTCTGGTGACCTGGGCTGCCTTCTGGTGGCAGTCAGGTGCATCTAAGTCAGGATGTTTATGTAACAGCAACAATCCTATGCTTGTTTTACCTAAGGGTGCTTCTATTCCACTCGTCCAATTAACCAGTTTCTGGCTGTGGCTCCCAGTAGGCAACAGAAGGATCTAGGAAGCCTGGTGTTAAGGCATGGGGTATCAGAGCTAAGATAGAGAAGCAGTTGGGTCCCTGCCATGTAATTGTTTCATTACATTCTTCCTTAGTGATATTTAGCACCTTTTGAATCTCCAGCGACACTGATGGTGTTACATAGTCTCCCCGGTTTGGTGCCTTCTTCTGATAATTACTTATATTGTTCACTTGATATTTACTGCACCTGTACATCTTTACTGAGTCTTACCCCTAACTGTTTACATATTTCATAATTTTCTTTTCTTTTTTTTTGCATGTCCTAGCATTTTGGGGCAGAAAAAAAATTAGTGTTTCTTTGGTTAAATCATTTCTGTAGAGGCTGTGCATGCATGTGTGTATTCATTTTAATGATTGATTCCTTATATTTTAAATTATTTAGACAGTTACCATTAAATTCCACATACAAAATATTATGAAATACCAAAGGTCATATTGAGCAACTAAACATAGGTCAATAATCTAGCCATTTGAGACCATACATAGAGTTCTAGGTCATTATAACTGTCGGTATGACTAAATGTATTTTTATTCCTGTTGTTTTTTCTTAACTCAATCATGGATAATTTTGATTGGTGAACTTTGGTTCTGGATTTTCACAACTCGGTCAACTGGATTATGGAGAAGCATGATTTGGTGTAGCATTTTTGTTCCTCAAAACTCATGGTGTATTGCATCCTGTATTGTCATGTTTTTGCAAAATTATTTGTAAATTATATGGATTTAGGTGCAAGGGACCCCCCAAGATGATCATATAAAGCTTTTATTGTTTTTCTTGCAGAGTTTGATAGAGAAATATTGATTTAACTGTTGAGTATGTTGTGTTTAGAAAATTCGTACATGGTTTGCCATTCTTGTGACGTTACCTCACACAAAATCCTTCATTAGAATCTGGGATAATATAGATACCAGTTGTCAATATGAGCTTTGAAGTTTGAAGACTGGCATAGGGTGAATATAAATATGTATTAATTTGTCATTCATTCTTATTATAACTATGTATACTTCAGCATATTCAGCATTTTCCACTGGCCACTATGGCTGCATAGTATATTATTTTCCATTAGAAGCAAAAACTTTAATTCTTTGCTGCCAAATGTACAATTTTAAGTACCAACCCATTGATACATTGCCTGTCATGCCTGAACTATACCCAACCAGCTTTGTGTATTCCATAAATATTCAAATGGGAAGGTAATCCCATCTTTTTGTCTTTATGACCTGTCTTACAAAGGATGCATCTGGCATACTACTTTATCAAATAATTGCACAAATTGCTAAAATAAAAAGAATGTATTACTTTGTAAGGTCGGTCGGTTTTAGTCTCCTCTCTGTTTATCGGTCCCCTCCTCTCTCTCTGCCTCCCTCTCTCTCTCGGTCTCCCTCTCTCTTTCTCTCTCGGTCTCCCTCTCTCTTTCTCTCTCGGTCTTCCTCTCTCTTTCTCTCTCGGTCTTCCTCTCTCTTCTCTCTCTCGGTCTTCCCTCTCTCTTTCTCTCTCGGTCTTCCTCTCTCTTTCTCTCTCCGTCTCTCTCTCTCTCTCTCTCTCTCTCTCTCTCTCTCTCTCTCTCTTCTCTTTCTGTCTTTCTTTTTTTCCTTCCTATGCCATGTTTATAACACCAGGGAATATTTCTGGGCAAGGTATGTGTGTGTATGTGTATATAGATACTGAACACATATATATACTCATACATATATACATATATATATACATATATATATGTATACACATATATACATATATATACACATACATATATATACACATACATATATATGTAAGAGAAAGACCAGAACGTGAAGATGCCAGCATAGAAGACACTGCTCAACATGCCATGCCCACTACACCTGATCAATCTTTGTATGTGTTTCGTACCCTATTTTGCTTTACTCTACTCTTTTTCTCTTTTATACCTTTTCTTAATCTATTTGTATACCCCTATATAACCCATTGTTCTACACCTGACTACATACATATACATATATATTCATATACACATCCAATTTCATGTTTATAATGCTGAGAATGTTAATGATCTATTCTCAATGGTCCAACCTCCAAAACTGGTTGTATAACTTGCAATGAATATTATTTTTAACTTATGACTATATAGACTATATACTGCAGCTGGTAACTACCGAAGTGATGACAAACTGATTGTTAACACGAGAAATAATAACTTCTGAAAGTAATGAAAAGGTTCTTTGGTAGAGTACAGAAATCGGAGATTACACTGAATCCACAGGAATTCAGGATGTTTCTACAGTGGAATTCCAGGTTGAATAACTTATCCATGTTGCAGGACATGTGTGAGGTACATGGCTGGGAGTACCCAGGTTATCTTGAGGTTATCTCAAGATGATTTCAGGGCTTAACGTCCTTGTGGCCCGGTCCTCGACCAGGCCTCCTCTTTTGTTACATACCTCCCAGGAGACAGCCCGTAGCAGCTGTCTAACACCTAGTTACCTATTTACTGCTAGGTGAACTAAGTTGCTGGTTGTAATCACCTCATTTCTCCAATTAATTTTTTCATGCCCAGCTACTTCTTTCCCACCCAAGTTTAGAATCTGGAATTCTTGGTTCAGAGCCGAGAGCAAACCCAATGTTGTCCAAGTGTATATGCACTAATAAGTTAAATTTCACTTACGTTTAAGTTGAAAATAAGGTAACGATTGCACACGATTGAAAACTTTGCTTCCCAATTTTCCTTTTACATCAAATGTGTCTTGACCCAATGTGTCTTCTGAGAATCAGACTGCTCCACCATAGATACACTTGTCTTTCTGTTCCTGAATAGTCATTCTAAGTGTTATCTTAGAACTTCAAATTATTAGTGACTTGTATAGGGCTACAAAATCTCATAGGGTTTGCTTTTTTTTTTTTAATATAATTTGTTTCATCAACATCGTAATTTTTCTTTAGTACTGAGTTTCACAACTATTTGACATGGGTGAGATTGCATCTTGCTAGTTTCTAACTGGAATAGCAGACAATTTGTTATTAGGTTTAATTAGATTAGTTATTTTCATGCTGGGAAAGCTTTTGGTCTTAAAGGATTTTTGAGGAAATAGGGGATATCAAATTATAACTTTCCACACTTTATTAGGATGGTATTAGGAAGGTCTGTTCTTACTGAGCCTTTTAGTCCTCTGGTGACAGATTTTAGAACCACTTTTAACTCATTGTAAGTGGGCAATATCTTGAAAATAAATATATATGAAGCTGCCAACAAAATTTCTGTACATATTCCAATATTCATTATACTGTATTCCCAGTAGTGTCAGTTGCAATTGTTACTTAAGAAAGTTAAGCTCTTAATTTTGTTTGTATATAAATACTCAAGAATGGTTAAATGTATTTCACTGAAATTTGTAATGTAAGTGTCTTGGCATCATTCCTTGGAAAAGAATATCATGAAGTTGCATTTCTCTAAAATTAACTAATTTATTTTTGTTGTCAGTATAGGCATTATTGATTTCCTTGATAAAATTATGGGTTGTACGTTGGGCCAAATGACAGTTTTTATTAGTGTGTGAACAGGTGTGCAGACTGATAATGATTTTTGGCAATTGCTTTACCAGCAACAAAACTAATCACTGCCTGTTCATCTAGCAAAAGTTAGGCAACTGTTCTTCATTTCATCCTATGAAGGTTACAATATTGGCCTAAGGGAACCTATATAAGCCTGACATGCTTTGTCGCTGAGAATGGGAAACCGTTACCCTAGCCTATACTTGTTAAACCAGCCTGTTATGTCATGAAATTTGCCAATCGGGGGATGCCTTATTCAGTCGCCCTTGCATGATTGAACCATATCTAGTTATTAGCGCATTTAAAGCATTAACGGTGTAATTCCACATTGTTTTATAATCACTGTTTTTATCATATGTTGTACTATACATAAATAATGGAACAATGCATGATTGACCCCTAATTTTAAATTTTAGAATCAGACTATGTTCTCATTGAGTTTTTTTTTTATATATATAAGAAGTGATGGATTTATCTAAAAATGAAAGCATCATATTGCACACATTTTATTCCAAATACCTTTTCTATACCACTTTCCTCGGTTCAGTTACAATCGCTTATACCTTTACAAAAATTATTTTGTTTGTATGTGTCTTATTGCATACAATTTATTGGACAAAACAAAGAGAAGGAATTACTTAAATGCTAGACATTATTGATGGAGGACCTGTTGAATGGAAACCTCAGTACTCCATTGTTTGAATATTAAAATTAACATTACAAATTAAAGTTTAATGTAAAGGTTAACTAAAGATATACGTCAGATTACTAGTCTATTTTTGGTTGTGGTGTCAGTGATTTTAAATGCACCATTGGTTGTTGAGCATTTCTTTAGTGCATAATAATCATAAAATTATGCTATGCTCCTGTGACAGTGTCCACATAACACCATGAAAAAAGAGGAAACTTTGCTTTCCAAATTAATTGTTGGTGCTACTGTTATGTCCATTCATACCTCATCCAACACACTAATCTATCACACTTTCTCAGTCCTGGTGTAACACAGTTGCTGCTTTTCTCTCCGTGTTAACTTGATGAAATTTCTTTATTGCCTTTAGTGTACCTTCTCATATCAAAATTTAATATTTTGGTTTGTAGAGATGCACGACTTGTATGACTAAAATGCATTTGCAGATTTTGTTAGCAATGCATCATCCACCACCATTATTTTCGGGTGTTGTCTCCATACGCATCACTCGAGATTATGGCCATTATTGCCTCTAAAATTTTAATAATTTGGCTTGTTTTAGTTAAGCAAAATAATTCATTGAAATCTGGTATGTACCTAGATATTGTTTATTATTTTTGTAAAGGGACAAAAAAAAAAAAGCAGTTACCTCATTTATACTTTTCTATACTAGTGGTACTGTAGTGTGAATCAATATTTTTATTTAATGAACCAGGGAAAATGCTGACTATGACCCAGAAATCACAGATCATTCCATCTTCCCTATGCTACCTTGTATATGTTGTACATAGAAGTTTCTGTACATCTTAATAGTTATTATGTATATATATACTGTATAAGAATAAAATTATAGTTCTACACTCTGTGTATGTTTCCTATTTCAGTTTAAGGCAAGAGTTGCAAGTGTGGTTGCCACTTGCAACTTTTGCAGTGCAATCTTAAAATCATAGTTTAAAGAAGAAATGCAGGCCCTGTGGTGTAGTGGTAAGATACTCGCCTAGCGTTTCTCGAGCGCTTTGGCCTGGGTTCGTATCCTGGCCGGGGAGGATTTACTGGGCGTCAAGCCTTAACTGTAGCCTCTGTTTACCCAACAGTAAAATGGATACCTGGTGGTTAAACGATTTGCAGGTCGTATTCCGGGGAACACAGAATTAAGGACTTGGCCGAAACGCTAGTGTGCTTATGATAAACCAACAGCAGAACATAATACACCAAGAGTGTAACATGATACAACAACATCGTAACATGATGCAACAATAGCAGATCATGATACAACAAGAGTGTAAGGTGTTACAACAACAGTGTAACATGATACACTAAGTGTGTAACATGATACAACAACATTGTAACACGATACACCAACAGCAGAACATGATACACTAACAGTAGAACATGATATACCAACAGAATAACATGATACACCAATAGTACAACATGATACAACAGCAGAACATGATGCAACAACAGTATAACATAATACAACAACAGACCATGATATGCCAACAGAAGAACACGATACACCAACAGGAGAACATGATACAACAACAGTATACCACGATACAACAGCTGACCATGATACAACAACAGCAGACTATGATACAACAACAGTATACCACGATACAACAGCTGCCCATGATACAACAACAACAGACTGTGATACAACAACAGTATACCACAATACAACAGCTGTCCATGATACAACAACAGCATAACATGAAACAACAATAACAAAAGCAGCAGAATAAAGCAAACCCACCCGGATATAAGTGAACACAAGCTTGGGGTGGGGGGGAAAGCTTTAACGATGACGCAAAAAATTAACTTCGTTGTCTAAAGCATAAAACGATTAGAGCGATGCGAGGTAGAGGCACGAACTCTTCGCTAATGAGAGAGGTTCCTCGTTCACGTAACCTCTCACTCCCTCCCCCACCACCACTTCCTTCCCCGCCGCACCTGCCTCCGTCCCCCCTTTTCCCTCTCTCCACACCCCCCGTTGCGAGTCCATAATACTGACTGTGAGCGTACACAAGCGGATATATCTTAGAAAATCAACCAGCGTCAGCATAATAAGGAAAGCCCACAGAGAGCATAAACTAAAGCCTCACGCGTCACATAATCTGCCGTTCGCATTATATTTTCCACCCACCACACATGACACCTTGGCACATCTTTCACCTGCCATGAAAGATGTGCCACCTAACACCTAATATTCCCTCTGGTATTCCTAAATTGGTTAATTGGTGTGCTTACCGAGATACCTGCCCCATTATTGTCTCCTGCTTCTGGTTGGTTTGTTAACGAGAAGTGGTTGGTTCCCTGGCGCACGAGGCCGACACCTATACCCAGGCTTTGTAATGGGGGTAGGGCAGGGTGATGATGGAGAGAAGGGTGATGGTGGGGGAGAGATGGGTGGTGGTAGAAGGAAGGGGGAGGGTGGAAGGAGGGGGGAGGGGTTATTGGTGGAGGGAGGTGGTGGGGCGGGGGGAGTTAGTGAAGTAGAAATTCTGCTGTGTAATACTGCACTTGGAATGCGTATTCCAAGAGGAGAGAGGAGCATGAGAGGAGAGACACAGAAACATTATTTTGATACTTTCAAAATTGTACTTTTTGTGGTCAGATTTTTTATAAATTGTACTTTTTGTGGTCAGATTTTTTATACACATATTATCTCGATCCTCCCCAGGATGCAACCCTGGGGGGGGGGGGAAGGTCAGTAGTTTGTGTACTTATTTACTAACTGGTGAACAGAAGCATTAAGTATAAAGACATGTGCCCAATCATTTCCATCCCACCCGGAAATCGAACCCGGGATCCCCTGGTATAAGTCGAGAACACTGTCCTTATTGTACCCACACACCGGGAGTCCTAACTGTACCCGAACCTGTAATCCTGAACTGAAGTGCCCGCGAGTACCCAGTTGGTGGCACCGAAATGAACAACCTTTCCTCTTACTCCTTACCCTTTGACCCCTCGGCTCCCACAACTTGACCCCCAGGTGACCCCGAGATCGCCCGGGGTGGGTACTGGTAGGAGGGTGGGGGGGGGGGGGGTTCAGGTAGGAGGGGGGTGCAGGTTGGAGGGGATTGCAGGTAGAAGGAGGGGGGGGGGTGCTGGTAGGAGGAGGAGGGGGGGTGGGATGAGATTGGATGGGTAGGGGTTTTTCGGACTCTATAAAGTGAATAGTACCAAATCCTATTATCTAATTGCTTTGTACGTCAATGTTTGTACTATGGAGCAGTTACGAAAACTCTAAACAGGAGGATGGGTTGTTAGTAATATAACTTTTTTCCTTGTATAAATAAATAATATATTTGACAGTTTTCAACCAATTAAATTATTAATGTGCATCCTTTATGAACTAAAGTTTTTGAATTTGCATAAATGTCAAATTTGCACATTTATCAATATTATAAATTAATTTCAATTTCAACTTGTTAAACTCTACGGGCTGTGACAACCGGGTTTCACTACACCCATCTGCCCATATCATTCCCTTGTACACACATTCCAGTCAGTCCTCCTAAGATTTCCCAACGTCAAGAAACTGTCATACTAAAGTGCCCTTACCTTAACCTACCAGAGGATCCAAAATAGAAAACGAAACGGTACGTCAATTTCGCGATCCGCTCCTATTTTCTAGTATGACGATTTTAGGCCTTAGAGTATACGTCAAAATGCGACGTTCTATTAGGAGGACGGGTTGTACATTCACCTTTCCTGTTCACTGATGAAGACAACTCATTCATAAACGTTGATGATCACGCGTAAACGCCAGATGCATCAACAACAGAAGCACAAACCACAGATGTACCAATCAACAGGAATACGAATCCCAGATGTGTCAAACATCAGGTGCATTAACCACAGATGACGCAATACATCAGAAATAACAGAAACCTGTTTAAATAACGGAATGCATCGCACTGGATATACCCACTAGCCATGATATAGCCGGGTATAACCATATGTGTGTGGGTACAATTTTAATCACTAGCGAGGAGACCGTAGAGGACCCAGTGATAGGTAGAGAATTCCTTTTCAACGAGCATCGTCAAATCCCATTCAATAATAAAACAAAATAACTCATAAACAAGTTAGAAACTAACAAATTAAATTTTACGAAACAGCGTCAGGAGTTCTTGCGCCTAAATTGAAATTATTTCTCTAAAGAACATAGCATTGGATGACGTTTTGTCGCGTTAATATTATCAGGAAGACTTCATACCTTCATAGGGCTAGATTCACGAAGCAGTTGCGCAAACACTTACGAACCTGTACATCTTTTCTCAATCTTTGGTGGGTTTGTTTACAATTATTATACACTTAATGAGCTCCGAAGCACCAGGAGGCTGTTTACAACAATAACAACAGTTGATTGGGAAGTTTTCATGCTTGTAAACTGTTTAATAAATGTAACCAAAGCCGTCAAAGATTGAGGAAAGATGTACACGTTCGTAAGTACTTGCATAACTGCTTCGTGAATCTGGTCCCTGGTCTGTAAGGGACCTAGGAAGATTCCGAAGCATCCTAACTCACTTGTTTTAATTTTTTGTTGACATATTATGTTTACTAATCACTGAGTAATTTAGACAAGGTTACTTGACCTCTCGATAAACTGCTCGTGCTGTCTACCCAACAAGGGTTCACACGAGGTCACACGTAATTATTAACAGCGTTTGCTTCGGGCAAGGTATGGTAATTATCAGGAGAAAGCGCTATACCATTACCAGTATATAGGACTTTGAAGGGATGCGAGAGTAAGGCTTTAGAATAGGATAGAGGTAAGAATGGTGCCCAACCACTTGGACGGTCGAGGATTGAACGCCGATCTGCATGAAGCGAGACCGTCCAGTCCAAATGGTTAAACTTGCATCAGGCACGTAAGGAAATTACTTACTTTGTGACTGGAATATATGAAGTATGGACTTGTACTAAAACGAAGCCCTATATGGTAGTTAAATATACTACAATTAGCCCTAAGAATGCACATATTAGGCATTGGAGTGCTAATTTAGAGCTAGGATAGGTTAGGTTCATGGTAGCTTCATATTTTGTATGCAGTATAGTATTCCAACAGTACACAACGTGAACTTGTGTGTATAACAGTACATACTTTGTACATTCCATCCATAGTAGCTGGGAGGTTGTATCCGTGAAGGATAGGACGAGTATTCCAGTCTCGGACCTATCCTTTCCCCATAAACCTGTTTCCAATCAGGCAGGTACTCTTATTCAATTCTACAGCTATAACTATTATTGTGTCTATGGGTGAATGTATGAAAATATGTATGGATGTACTCACCTAGTTGCACTTACCTTGTTGTATTCACCTAGTTTTGCTTCTGGGTTGAGCCTCGACTCTTTGATCCCGCCCCTCAACTGTCAATAAACTGTTGCACAGGTTCCTGGGCCTAATGGACTCTATCATATTTACATTTGAACCTGTTTATGGAGTCAGCCTCCACCACATCACTTCCTAGTGCATTCCATTTGTTAACAACTCTGATACTGAAAACATTCCTTCTAATGTCTCTATGGCTCATCTAGGTACTAGGTCTGTGTCCTTGTTCGTGTTTCACCGTGCTAAATAATTTGTCTCTATCCATTCTATCCATCCTGTCAATCCCTCTGAGAATTTTGTAGGTGGCAATCATGTCTTCCCTAATTCTTCTGTCTTCTAGTGTCGTGAGGTTTAATTCTTGTAATCTTTCTTCGTAACTTTTACCTCTCACCTCGGGGACTAGCCTGGTGGCATACCTCTGAACCTTTTCTAACTTCATTTTGTGTTTGACTAGATGTGGACTCTACGATGGAGCCGCATACTCCAGAATTGGTCTGACGTATGAAGTATAGAAGATTCATAATGATTCCTTATACAAGTTTCTAAAGGCAGTTCTTATGTTTGACAGCCTTGCATGCGCCGCTGATGTTATCCTTTTGATGTGGGCTTCGGAGACCAGGTCTGGTGTGATATAAATCCCCAGATCTTAATCTAGTCCTGACTTCTGAAAGATTTCATCTCCCAGCTGGTACCTTGTGAGTGGCATCCTACGCCTATTATAATCACTTTACACTTGCTCGAGTTAAACATTAGTAGCCATTTGTTGGACCATTCCTTCAGTCTCTCCAGGTCATCCTGTAGCCTCTTGCAGTCCTCCTTTATCCTTCCCATAATTTTAGCATTATTAGCAAACACTCGAGAGGAATGAGTGTATACCCTCTGGAAGATCATTTACGTGTATCAGAAACAGGATAGGTCCGAGTACAGAACCCTGTGGGACTCCACTGGTGACTTCACGCCAGTCTGAGGTCTCACCCCTTACAGTAACTTTCTACTTCCTGTTGTTTAGGTACTCCCTTATTCACTGGAGCACCTTATATGTTACTCCAGCCTGTTTCTTCAACGTATGCAACAGCCTCTTCTGAAGTACTGAATCAAAAGCTTTCTGACCCCAATAAAATGCAGTCTGACCCCTCTTATCTTTCTTGCTTAATGCTTATTGTTGGTTCATAGAATTCTAATAAACCTGTGAGGCACGAGTTGCCTTCCCTGAACCCATGCTGGTGACGTGTTACAAAGTCCTTTTTCTCCAGATGCGTCCCAATCACTTGGGCTAGACGGTAGAGCGACGGTCTCGCTGCATGCAGGTCGGCGTTCAATCCCCGACCGTCCAAGTGGTTGGGCACCATTCCTTTTCCCCCCGTTCCATCCCAAATCCTTATCCTGACCTCTTCTCAGTGCTATATAGTCGTAATTGTTTGGCGCTTTCCCCTGATAACCCTCCCCTCCCCCTCCAGATGCGTTACCAGGCTTTTTCTCACCATCTTCTCCATCACCTTGCATAGTATACAAGTTAAGGACACCGGTTTGTAGTTTAAAACTTCCTGCTTGTCACCCTTTTTTGTATATTGGGAGTACGTTAGCTGTGTGTGTGTGTGTGTGTGTGTGTGTGTGTGTGTGTGTGTGTGTGTGTGTGTGTGTGTGTGTGTGTGTGTGTGTACTCACCTATTTGTGCTTGCGGGGGTTGAGCTTTAGCTCTTTGGTCCCGCCTCTCAACTGTCAATCAACTGGTGTACAGATTCCTGAGCCTACTGGGCTCTATCATATCTACATTTGAAACTGTGTACGGAGTCAGCCTCCACCACATCACTGCCTAATGCATTCCATCCGTTAACTACTCTTACACTGAAAAAGTTCCTTCTAACGTCCCCGTGGCTCCTGTGGGTACTCAGTTTCCACCTGTGTCCCCTTGTTTCCACACACCTCTTGTGTGTGTGTGTCTGTCAGTGTGTAATTACCTAAGTGTAGTTACAGGATGAGAGCTACGCTCGTGGTATCCCGTCTTCCAGGCACTCTTTGTCATATAACGCTTTGAAACTACTGACGGTCTTGGCCTCCACCACCTTCTCACCTAACTTGTTCCAACCGTCTACCACTCTGTTTGCGAAAGTGAATTTTCTTATATTTCTTCGGCATCTGTGTTTAACTAGTTTAAATCTATGACCTCTTGTTCTTAAAGTTCCAGGTCTCAGGAAATCTTCCCTATCGATTTTATCAATTCCTGCTACTATTTTGTATGTAGTGATCATATCACCTCTTTTTCTTCTGTGTGTGTGTGTGTGTGTTTATGTCTGGAGCTAACTCCAAGGTACCTATTTACTGTTTGATGAACAGACGCATCAGGTGAAATAACTCTGCCCATATATTTCTGTGCGGATGTTTATGCTCGTGTGTGTGTGCATTTTCTCTGCCTGCAGGAGTGAACAGTTAGCTCTTGGACCCAGCTTTTCTAACCACCAGTTCGCTAATATACCAACTCTCCCGGAAATTGAAACCGGGTCCGTGGACTGCAAATCACGACGGCTCTCAGCTGCTCCGTGAGGACCCTGTGTGTCTGTGGCGGGAGCTGAGGAGTCAGCCAGGCCTCCGCCGCGATGCGTGACCGGATTCTCAGCGTTCCTGCACATTGTCCTCCAGTGGTTATTCCCTTGACTGCACCGGAGCAATGTTGTGGGGTGTGAGTGGGGAGGAGGAGGAGGAAGGGGTCTGGCAAGGAGGGGGATGGGGAGGAAGACTTACCGACGGTTGGAGGAACGATGGGAGGGGGATGGGGGAGATGGGGGATGAAAGGGGTCAAGGAGAAACAAGTCGTTGTTTGGAATCCTGCGAGTGGCTTTCTGAAAATTGCTTCCCCGCGAGTTGGTGACCGCGAGCTCCGCGACTGTTGAGGTCATAACCCTTTGCCAGTATTGTTCCGTCTTCCTAATTGCTGTCTTCCGATTGGAAGCGTTTGGAGGGAGGAGGAGGACGCGGAGTAGGTCGTTAGTCGACACGTACACGCACGTGCGGGGCCGAGCACACTCACGTGCGTGGGCGAGCACACTCACGTGCGTGGCCCGAACACACGCACGTGCGTGGTCGAGCACGCTCACGTGCGTGGCCCGAACACACACACTCACTCGCCAAACACACGCACACAGGAGAGGAAGCTCTCTCGAAAACAGAATTTTGGAGCTACTATAATTTCTAACCCACCACCATATCCGTACATGAAATGTTGTCTAGCGTAAGAAATGCCGTTTGGACTCAACGGTAAAAGAACTTGTATACCACCTATGTCAGACCAATTCTGAAATATGCAGCATGAGCTTGTGAAATCCTGATCTTATTAAATGCAAACCAATGCTGGAGAAGCTCCATAGGAATGAATTACTAGAGCATGCAAGAACAAACTATTTAGCATGAATGCTAAACTAATATCCTGGCCTGGTTTTCAGTCTGGATTTTTCTGGCCCAAGTTCGATTTCCGATGATCCAAGTGAATTAAATATTATCAATGATATTGTGGCATACATGACATGGATGAAAGAGCAGATTCCTATCAAATACCACAGTGGTGCTCCACGGAAGCTTTTGGAATATATATATATATATATATATATATATATATATATATATATATATATATATATATATATATATATATATATAATACATACATGTTTTCAGAGCATGGGGGAGGGGGCTCGGACAACGCTCTGAGGTCGTAGTCGTAAGGGCCCGGGTTCGATCTCCGGCTAAGGCAGAAACAAATGATCAGAGCTTCTTTCACCCAGATGTCCCTGTCCACCTAGCAGTAAATAAGTACCTGGGAATTAGACACCTGCTACGGGCTGTTTCCTGGGGATGTGTGTGTGTGTGTGTGTGTTAGAGAGAAATATATGTAGTAGACATAAGAGGAAAAATAAATTCCTTAAAAAGGCGGGGTCCAAGAGCTAATAGCTCGATTCTGCAAATACAAATAGTAAATATATACATACCAATACATATATACATTAATGCATACATGCTAACACACGAGGCTCAGGAATCTGTACACCTGTTGATTGACGGTTGAGAGGCGGGACCAAAGAGCCAGAGCTCAACCCCCGCAAACACAACTAGGTGAGTACATTATTCTATATATTAATTTATACAGGTGAGAAGCCCCACCTGCCAGGGGTCGGCAGCAGGTGGGCGGTTCCGGTGGTAGGGGGGTGAAGGTGTGTGCTCTGGTACCCCTCCAGGCACATGCCAGGGGCGGGGTGGGCCAGCCGACGGGCGAGGAAGAGGAGTGGCTGGGATGTGGTGGGGGTCTATGTGGTGGGGTCGGTGGAGCGGATAGTAGTATAGTGATTAGAAGCGTGAGGAGGATCGAGAAGTGGCGAGGAGGAGGGGGAGCCGAGGTCGGGGAGGGGAAGTGGTGGGGAAGTGGTGGGGAAGGGCAGGGAGGGTCTTAGGGGGAGGGTTGATAGGAAGTAATGATGATACGACGTTAGCAATAATGAGCGGGTTGATAGCTAAGCCGTCTGGCGCAACGCCCCGCTGAGTGCTTTGAGTGGATCCGCGTTGAGGTGTGTCGAGGTTACTGTGATGGCTCCTCCTGTCACTCACATGCGCCTCGCCTGCTCCAGTACTACACACGAGTACTGCTGCTGCTGCTGCTCCAGGAAGGTGCTCCAGCGGCACAAGGACTCACCTGTCCACCCCGACAACTGCCAATTTGACCACGGTGATTTGGCCTTGATGTGAGATTGAAGTTTAATAGTTGTAACTAACACACAAACACACACACATGCACACACGCACACATGCACACATGCACACATGCACACATGCACACATGCACACACGCACACATGCACACACTGCACACATGCACACATGCACACACGCACACACACACAGCACGCAAACCCACACACATGCACACACACTTACACGTAAATAAGCAAAATATTCCCGCATAACATACGAAAATTCATTTATTCCCATATCTGTCCGACGGCTTAGATACAATGAAGAACAATTGGATGTGCACAAAAAATATATACAATTTGGCCAGGAAATAAAGGTATTTAGCAGTAATCAGGATTTGACAGTGACTCGTAAAAGCGTTACGTGAATACAAAAAGCTGAACAGCTGTAATACCTACTAGTTTTAGTCTTGAAAATTCACTTGTCAGAACAGGCAACGAGTGCAAGTCATTTGTCTGGACAGGACATGAGTGGAAGTTACTTGTCCGGACTTGCAACGAGTGGAAGTCACTTGTCCGGACAGACAACGAGTGCTAAGTCACTTGTCCGGACAGACAACGAGTGCTAAGTCACTTGTCCGGACAGACAACGAGTGCTAAGTCACTTGTCCGGACAGACAACGACTGCTAAGTCACTTGTCCGGACAACTGAAGAGACGCACGCACGCTATGCGTGCTTCCTCTACTTGTACGGGAAGTGCTGCATGATGGTCAGAGAGCAAAGGGAAGGGGTAGAAGAGGTAGGGGAAGGAGGGGAAGAGGAAGGGGTAGAAGGGGGGGGCGGGGGAGGAAGAGGAGAGGGTGGAGGTGTATGGACAGTGGGTGTGGGAAGGTGGCGGGCGTGGGAACTATAACCAGGCAACAAAGGAAGTTCGCGGAAGGAAAGGTCCCCCAAGATCAAATTTGGGGTTATGGAAGTACCCAAGTGTAGGAGGTGGAAGGTGTCAAGACGGAGGAGGAAGAAGAGATGTCAGACTGTTACGAAGAAAGGAAGAGGTGGTGGATTGGAAAATTTGAGTTGCAGGTACTATCCTGCCTGGAGTACAAGGATAGGTACTATCCTGCCTGGAGTACGTCAGCAACAGGTACTATCCTGCCTGGAATACGTCAAGGACAGGTACTATCCTGCCTGGAGTACGTCAAGGACAGGTACTATCCTGCCTGGAGTACGTCAAGGACAGGTACTATCCTGCCTGGAGTACGTCAAGGACAGGTACTATCCTGCCTGGAGTACGTCAAGGATAGGTATTATCCTGCCTGGAGTACGTCAACAACAGGTACTATCCTGCCTGGAGTACGTCAAGGACAGGTACTATCCTGCCTGGAGTTCGTCAAGGACAGATACTATCCTGCCTGGAGTACGTCAAGGACAGGCACTATCCTGCCTGGAGTACGTCATCAACAGGTACTATCCTGCCTGGAGTACGTCAGGGACAGGCACTATCATGCCTGGAGTACGTCAAGGACAGGTACTATCCTGTCTGGAGTACGTCAAGGACAGGTACTATCCTGCCTGGAGTACGTCAACAACAGGCACTATCCTGCCTGGAGTACGTCAGCAACAGGAACTATCCTGCCTGGAGTACGTCAACAACAGGCACTATCCTGCCTGGAGTACGTCAGCAACAGGAACTATCCTGTCTCTAGATCCCTTTTTTTTCTATACAAGAGTTCTTACATTCTTGTACTGCCACTAGCACGCATAGCTAGCGTGCTAGTTATACGTGCTAGCTATACGTGCTAGCTATACGTGCTAGCTATACATGCTAGCTATACGTGCTAGCTATATAAAGTCCTTAATCCTAAAAAAAAACAAAGCAAAAATTTGCAGAAGTAAAATAGACTGATAAATGTTTGTATTCTACCGACATTACGGGATATAGTATGATATATGATATAACAAATTCCTTAAAGCCGCAAATGAATAAGATGCACACACTGTGAAAGATAACTAATTATACCAGGAAGTTGTACAAATTTACACTCGTCTAATTCGTGCTTCTAAAACGAGACCAAGGTAAATTTCTTTCCAAGACGTTTCAAGTGCAGAATTGTTCAGGGTAATACAGAACAAAAGCAGCGAGGGAATGTGTTGTTGTTATTGGGATAAGGGCAGCTACAGCACAGGTCCGTAAGGTATGTTTATGTTGTTGGGCTAGGGGCAGCTACAGCACAGGTCCGTAATGTATGTGATGTTACTGGGCTAGGGGCAGCTACAGCACAGGTCCGTAAGATATGTTGATGTTGGGCTAGGGGCAGCTACAGCACAGGTCCGTAAGGTATGTTTATGTTGTTGGGCTAGGGGCAGCTACAGCACAGGTCCGTAATGTATGTGATGTTACTGGGCTAGGGGCAGCTACAGCACAGGTCCGTAAGATATGTGATGTTGGGCTAGGGGCAGCTACAGCACAGGTCCGTAAGATATGTGATGTTGGGCTAGGGGCAGCTACAGCACAGGTCCGTAAGATATGTGATGTTGGGCTAGGGGCAGCTACAGCACAGGTCCGTAAGGTATGTGATGTTATTGAGCTAGGCGCAACTACAGCACAGGACCACAAGGTATGTGATGATAACGCCTGAAGCTGCTCACAAGCGCATGTGCAGTCACTTTGTGTGTCCCAGGGGTCGCGCGAACGTATTTTACCGGGAAAACGATCCCTCGCGGGGGTGTAATCATCGTTATTACGTGTTTCCTCTTTGTTGCATCAAGGACAGTACTGCGCACATCCAAAACCTGCATGTTTCATCCTGCCAGGCAGACGATAGAATATTAAGGAACTGCCCTTGCAACAGGGCAGTGTCCTGGTTTTGATTCCCATGAGAATCGAGGAACTGTGTATACATTGACCTAATGCGGAGGGCTAACTACAACTAAATCCATGAAAACCGTGTCTATTCTTGCTTAGATAATGCATTAAAAACTAAATCATCTATATTCCTATATTCTAAGTTATTTCTAATCACAGAATATTCATTAAGCCGTGTATTCCTAAACAAAACCTTCAGCTATGGTTGTTCGTCCTGGGAAAGAGAAGGTCGTTGTCGCGTGGTGAATAGTTTTGGTCAGTAATGGCGGGAAACAGTTGAAGGTCACGAAGCATATAATTTACCCTTTAAAGCGAAGATATATATCATAGTTTTTTAACCTCAGTGTCAGTAGGAACCAATTAACAAAAAATATGGTAATACATATAATAAACAAGTACTTTATTGCCGTGATATATATATAAATTGTATATTTTTTGTCGAGTGAATTTTTTCAAGTGATGATATATTGAAAAATAATTTCAGTGCAGTTGTAATTGGTAAAAAGCTGAGAGATATTTGTAATGATCATAAACAACAGGGATCATCATGTGCCATAATAGCCAAACTACTCATCAGAAAATGCAGAAACGACGACGTTTCGGTCCATCATCAACCATTATCAACTCGGGTAATGTAAAGGGAGTGGAATAGATAGACAACATTAGTGAAGAGAGCGAGATGAAAGGGGGTGAATGGAAGGGATAAATGGAGGTAATATGATGAAAGGTAAGAAAATGACGACAGAAAAATTCGGAAAATTTTAGGAAAAAATTAAGAAAGAAAACAGAAAAAAAATTATAAAGAAACATTTCCGTTTCTTAATTTTCTGAAGTGTGGTTTGCACATGTGAAATAAGTATTTGATGGAGACAATCTCTAGGTGTTTCTCCTCATACTATCATTCACTTGTATTGGTCAGCACAGCAATGGCTTAGCCTCTTGCAAGATCGACGTTCGATCCCCCCAATAGTCCCCCTAACCGCACATGCGTTCATCGCAACAGTCTGTGACCTATGTTAATTTGTATTATCAACACCGAATATACATGTCTGTTAACAGTTAATGACCGCTATTTTCTGTTTTACAGTTATAAATGGACATACGATCGTTTTAAACAGTTACTTAAAAACACATTCAGTCTCCAGTCATGATCGGGCTTCATGATAGTTACCTATGAACACTTGTTCAGTCTTTTAACAGTTATTGTCATTATACTCTGAAGCATAGTTAGGCTTTTTGACAACTTTCTGTGCAAATAATCTACTTTGTTAAAGAAAACGGTGAAAACTCATCTAATGATGCAATAGGAGCCTTGCCCTAATACTGTGGCACAGTAGGAGCCCTGGCCCTAGTACTGTGGCACAGTAGGGGCCTTGGCCCTAATACAGTGGCACAGTATTGCGTTACATCTCCTCTTGTGGCACATTACAGTCCTGAAACTCACCTGATAGCACAGTAGAGTTATGGAACACACACCTGACAACAGTGGAGTCCTGGAACATACCTTTCAACAGTGATGTCCTGGAACACACCTGTCAACAGTGGAGTCCTGGAACACACCTGGTGGGACAAAAGGTCGTCAGCTTTTGTAACAATCAAGGGGGAACATGAGAAGATGATGGTTGGGACAAAACAGATATTCAATACAGAAATCAAAGCGTTCTCCTCTAACCTCATTTGGCTTCCATTACATATCTTTCAAAATGATGACGAAGAAAACAATGAAACATGAATAAGTAGAATATCTGGAAACTTTGCAACAAAAATAATGCAATGTTTACAACTTTTTAATCCAATGTTTAGTAATTTTTAATCCAATATTTGCAACTTTTTAATCCAATGTTTAGTAATTTTTAATCCAATGTTTGCAACTTTTTAATTCTATGTTTACAACTTGTTAATTCAATGGCTACAAAGTTTCAGTCCAATATTTACGAGATTCTAATCCAATGTTTACATATGATTAATTAGCCAATTCTTGCCTAGTTTTACTTTGGTAGTTACCGGATAATACTCCAGTTGTTAATTTGTAATAACAACTCCTGTAACAATAAGTAAATGTTTACTAAATATTAAATCGATGGTTATCATATATAAGCACAGTATTTTCAATGGTTACAAGAGAGAGAGAGAGAGAGAGAGAGAGAGAGAGAGAGAGAGAGAGAGAGAGAGAGAGAGAGAGAGAGAGAGAGAGAGAGAGAGAGAGAGAGAGAGAGAGATATTCCATCAGAGGAGGAGGAGGTAGAGGAGGTATAATTTTCCCATGATGGAGAGAAGATATTCCTGAGCAAGTAAGCATTATAGTGACCCCGGAGTGAGAGCGGTATTTCAGAGGTCACCACTCAGGTCAGACACTCGTGGGAGAGTGTACACGTGTAAGTACTCACCTTACCTGTACCTGCCTGTACCCAACTCTACAAGGTGCACTCATGGAAGCCTTTTCCAAGTTACTCAGCTGACAAAAACAGCTAAAATGACCAGACCACACACTAGAATGTGAAAGGACGACGACGTTTCGGTCCGTCCTGGACCATTCTCAAGTCGATTGTCGACTTGAGAATGGTCCAGGACGGACGGAAACGTCGTCGTCCCTTCACATTCTAGTGTGTGGTCTGGTCATCATACTTTAGCCACGTTATTGTGACTCATCGTCTGCAAAAACAGCTAAAATCGACAGCGACGCCATTTTAAACCCCTGATTCACTGAAAACATACTTCGATCTCATCTTGTATAGCCCAAACGAGCTACAAACGTATCTACTAGAGCTTAACACGTGAATGGAAATAAATAATTATCAAATCAATGGTCATGACTCTTATGGTTCCATATTCCCAACCCACACAGGTCCATAGCTGAGAACTGGCAGAGACAAACGACATTGCAGCATTGAACGGGGTGAGAATAGCTTGAGCTACCTCTTCCCATTGTGTGTATTTATACCTTAATAAACTTATTTCAATTTCAATTCAGTTCCAACGACATTACAGATCTAGGAGAGTTAGTGTTACCAAATAAAAAAATGGGATGAAATGTGAACAGTCAAAGGGGCCGAAAATGCCTCGATACCTTCAAAGAAAACGGAAATCCCCGTACACGATCACCATATGCCAGTGTATATGAATGTATACATGTGCCAGTGTACAGGAGTGTATACATGTGCCAGTGTACAGGAGTGTATACATGTGCCAGTGTACAGAAGTGTATACATGTGCCAGTGTACAAGAGTGTATACATGTACCAGTGTGTACAGGAGTATAGCGTACATGTGCCAGTGTGTACAAGAGTGAACAGTGATACATACTCTGAGCTCCGTAAGTTCATGCATAGTGAAAGAGTATTAACGTGGCTGTGCACCGAAGCACACCAGTTTTATTATGAGTCTCCGCCTTCTTCCTGGAGAGTACCCTTCCTGGAGTGGAGAAGGACCCTTCCTTCTTCCTCTTGACCTACAGTTGGAAGTATTTGGTATTCAAGTAAAGGTATTCACCGGTCAGGCAGTATTGTGGTCCTCCGTGGTCTATTTGTAAGCTCACCAGGGCGTTCTTGCTTCTTAACAATATAATAGACACATGGTTTTGACACATTAAATCAAGTGTATCTATCAGAGCCTTGGCAACGTCTTGGCAACGGCAATCTATCAGTCTTAGCAACGTCTCTGATTTATTTATTCTTTTTTTTTTGGGGGGGGAGGGTCTAGCAGCCTGATGGCCTGCGTTAGTGAGACTTCACTTCGTTATTCGTCGTGTTGAGAGACAGGAGCAACAGACTCTAACCGCAGATAGCAAACTTAAAATAAAGACTAAAACTTTTGTTTTCGCTTTTGTGCACAAACTAACCACGCGAACTATACACAACTGGCCCGATACACCTTTTTACAGTCAGGGAAGGGAACTATCTGGAGGGAAAGCGTGATTGATTGATTGATGAAGATTAAACCACCCAAGAGGTGGCACGGGCATGAATAGCCCGTAAGTGGTGGCCCTTTTGAGCCATTACCAGTATCAAGAGATGATACTGGAGATCTGTGGAGGCGCAACTGCACCCTGCGTGACGGGAGATGTCTCCCGGACCAAATGGTGACCAAATGGTGTGAGGGAAAGCGTCAAGCCATTACGACTATATAGCACTTGGAAGGGGTCAGGATAAGGATTTGGGATGGAACGGAGGGAAGGAATGGTGCCCAACCCCTTGGACTGTCGGGAATTGAACACCGGCCTGCATGAAGCGAGACCGTCGCTCTACCAAGTCCCCTACAATAGGGCAGACTATGCAACAAAAGGGAGACATTAATTCTTGCACGGTTCACCCGATATGGTTGTAAAGACCCTCAAATTAAAACTGAAGGTCTGTACCTTATCGACAATGTTTCATTACAAATACAAGACGCTGACGTGCAGATGCCAAGACGGCAGACACTGTCTCCCTGTCCAATTACTTACATGTTGTTGTTATAGATTCAGCTACTCGGAACAAGTTCCAAGTAGCACGGGCTATGGTGAGCCCGTAACTTCCCTGGCACAGGAGCGGTGTTGAATGTCTTACTCTGAATTACTTACACTTGTACAATGGCTTTCTAAGTGTTCGTAATGTGGTGCTGATGATTGGTGAAGATTAAGCCACCCAAGAGGTGGCACGGGCATGAATAGCCCGTATGTTGTGCTAAGCCTTCACCTCCTGCTTATACCAACAGTCCCGCGTGGCTCTTTACAACTCCTGCTACGGTTACTGGAGAGCATTATGCACTGTTGCTGTTCAAAAAAATAATGAAAGTCAAAGACGACGAAGCATTTATGACAGCTCTCTCCAAAAGCATTTGAAAGGTAAATATCTTCACCCTGAGCAAGGTGTCAGGAGAAAGGGTGTCATCATTATAACATTTTGGGCTCAGTTGGTAGACAAAAAATACAAGGAACTCAAAATAATTCACATCAATACGTGATTTTCTGAGAGCGAGAGTGACAGGGGCGGGTGAGCGGAGTTAAGACATTTCTCGCAATAAAAGCTCCTTTTTATTCCCCTCCGCGGTTGATAAAGAGGTGTTACAAGTGTGATTACTGCTACACTTTCTCTCTTTCACTTTATGAAAGCGTGTTGTTATGCATAGTGTGTCTCTGTGGTGGTAAACTGCTCTTTTTCTCCTCAACTGTCATGCCCTCAGTACCGCAGCGCGGAAGGTGACGCTGTTGGGATCTTTTCTGCCGCTCTATATCCAGCCCAGTCACTTCATTTGCCACAACGAACAAAATATAGGGTACTAAAACGCACGCACCCTAGCCACCCACCTAACCCTCCAACGCAAAGGAAACGAGAATATTTATCAGCTGCTACTTTTCATAGTACCCCGTTATTTAGCACGTTGAGGAAATACGTACTCAAATACGTACATTAGTTACAGGGACACGTTGCTAACCTGTTCTCCTTCCGTCTGGTCCTTACTCAAACTGTTCACACGTCCGTCCTCCCTCAAGACAAGTAAAATTTTGTTCATCTTTTACGCGATATAAAGTCTCAGTTGATTACCAGTTAGGTACGTCTCCATTTAGCCATGGCGTGGCTGGCAAGAAGACGGTCTCCAATTTTTCAAGCTCCAGTTCCAACTTGTGATGATCTAAGTGAGTGATGTACATTTTCACTCACAACACATCCATTGGTAGTATAGAAACTTCAAGACTCAATGAAGAGAAATAGTATATTCCTTGAAGAAAGCACGAGGAACTTTCTCAGGAATCTGGGCTCCAACTTCATCGGTGCAACAAGAGACCCAAGAGCGGTCAGGTTTCTTTTTCCAGTGCCACGATGTGGCGATTCAGAGGAAAAATGGCCACTACATCCTGGGTTCCTGCCCAGCATTCAGGATGTTTTGTGTGTGTGTGTGTGTGTGTGTGTATGTGCGTGTGTGTGTGTGTGAGTGTGTGTGTGTGTGTGTGTGTGTGTGTACTCACCTAGTTGTACTCACCTAGTTGTGTTTGCGGGGGTTGAGCTCTGGCTCTTTGGTCCCGCCTCTCAACCGTCAATCAACAGGTGTACAGATTCCTGAGCCTATCGGGCTCTGTCATATCTACACTTGAAACTGTGTATGGAGTCAGCCTCCACCACATCACTTCCTAATGCATTCCATTTGTCAACCACTCTGACACTAAAAAAGTTCTTTCTAATATCTCTGTGGCTCATTTGGACACTCAGTTTCCACCTGTGTCCCCTAGTACGTGTGCCCCTTGTGTTAAATAGACTGTCTTTATCTACCCTATCAATCCCCTTCAGAATCTTGAATGTGGTGATCATGTCCCCCCTAACTCTTCTGTCTTCCAGCGAAGTGAGGTTTAATTCCCGTAGTCTCTCCTCGTAGCTCATACCTCTCAGCTCGGGTACTAGTCTGGTGGCAAACCTTTGAACCTTTTCCAGTTTAGTCTTATCCTTGACTAGATATGGACTCCATGCTGGGGCTGCATACTCCAGGATTGGCCTGACATATGTGGTATACAAAGTTCTGAATGATTCTTTACACAAGTTTCTGAATGCCGTTCGTATGTTGGCCAGCCTGGCATATGCCGCTGATGTTATCCGCTTGATATGTGCTGCAGGAGACAGGTCTGGCGTGATATCAACCCCCAAGTCTTTTTCCTTCTCTGACTCCTGAAGAATTTCCTCTCCCAGATGATACCTTGTATCTGGCCTCCTGCTCCCTACACCTATCTTCATTACATTACATTTGGTTGGGTTAAACTCTAACAACCATTTGTTCGACCATTCCTTCAGCTTGTCTAGGTCTTCTTGTGTGTGTGTGTGTGTGTGTGTGTGTGTACTCACCTAGTTGTGCTTGCGGGGATTGAGCCTTGGCTCTTTGGTCCCGCCTCTCAACCGTCAATCAACTGGTGTACAGGTTCCTGAGCCTACTGGGCTCTATCATATCTACACTTGAAACTGTGTATGGAGTCAGCCTCCACCACATCACTGCCTAATGCATTCCATTTATTAACTACTCTGACACTGAAAAAAATCTTTCTAACGTCTCTGTGGCTCATCTGGGTACTAAGTTTCCACCTGTGTCCCCTTGATCGTGTCCCTCCCGTGCTGAAGAGTTTGTCTTTGTCCACCCCTGAGGATTTTGTAGGTGGTTATCGTGTCTCCCCTTACTCTTCTGTTTTCCAGGAACGTGAGGTTCAGCTCCTTTAGCCTTTCCTCGTTGCTCAATCCTCTCAGTTCCGGGACGAGCCTGGTGGCATACCGCTGAATCTTCTTTACCGTGTGTGTATGTGTGAAATGAAAAAGAAGTCATTAATTTGGTAAAACATGACACGCACATCTACGGTTCATTTTGCATAATGTGTCGTTATTTCTTAATGTTTAGTGATTTTGTCAACATGATTCGTCTGATTTATCAGTGTCATGTGTTGAGTGATACATAAATGCCGGATGTTCTCTAGCCCGCTGGCACAGCTGGCGAAGATGTGGCACTCATCAGCAAGGCTCTTATAACCTGGGACTGGAAACCCGACATCTTGAAGAGAGAGAAAGTGTCGCACCTGGCCCAATATCGTGGACAACCAGTAGTTGGCACCCGTAACACCTATATTAGTAGCATTGCCACTTGGTTGGTGCTCGTGTTGAGAGACAAGAGCAACAAACCATCTCTCATCCATCACCAGTCTCATGCTGCAACTGACTGTCTCCAGCAGACCAACACCCCGTCACCGACCATTCATGCCTAGGCTGACTGGCACCTGGAACTCGTTAGCTCATCATGACTCACGGGAGATCAGGTCAACAGACCACAATAAAGGCTCTGGCACAGTTGGCTACAGGCTCATCCTGTTCCTTGTATGATTGTTACTTAATGAATAAAACTTATTCCTAATGATGCATATAATAGGCTCGTGAAATAAATGTGTCTCAAGGAGTAGATTTCAACTGAGCTGAGGTAGGATGACCGCTCTTGCTTGCAGTTTAACTAGGTACTTCATCCGGCAGCCCTAATGAACCCTAGTCTTAGTATAATAAAAGAGAAAGTCAGATATAATAGGCCTGGGGAGAGTTCAGGGTAATAATTAGGGTTCGTAAGAATTGATCATTCCTGAGAGGGGAGTTCGAGTAGGTTCTAGAAGGTACAGGGGAAACCGCAGAGGAGGTAATCACCCCCTGTAATGGGTAATCACCCACGCTCGTCCATGTTAGCTTACACAACGGGTGCTCGGCAACTAGTTCCGGGCGGCAAAATGATTCCGAATCAGGAGACCGGCTCCGGAAATGCTGCTGCGCTATTGAGTAATGAATACACAACTGGGTTCGCTGGTCCTCCTGGGCCATCACTCAGCTGTCGGCTGCACGGGATCCCCTCTATCAGGCCTTATATGACATATTACGTCCTAAGACAGGGGGCGTATAGCTATCGTCGTGACCCGGGGATTATATATCCCCCCTCGCGCCCTCTGATCACCCAAGGATAAAACCATTTTCTGGGATTTCCTGTCGTCGACGGTCGCCAACCATCAACCCCCCCCCATCTCACCCCACCATCAGCCCCACTCCCCCCCTAACCAACAACCCCCACCACCACGGTAAGACACCCATACCGTTGCTCTCTGTCCTACGGCCCTCTACCACAACCATCCACCACTACAAATATCTATATCGCTCCCAACCACACCCAACCACCACTTCAACAACCCCCGCTACCACAACCACCACCTCTTGCTCCGTGTGGTGTTCCATGTGTACCATAGGTACTCTGCACTGCTTTTTTTAGAGTTCCCTCTACAGGAAATGTACTCCGTAGATCACTGTCTAACTCGTCCTCAGACTACGCTTGTCCCAGCTTAGGTCGACCCTGAGGCGAGTCCGTCAACAACTGTGGACTTTGTAGCCAAAAATTACCTTTTTTTTACATTTAAATCGATGCACAATGACATCGTCAGAAGGCGATGTCTCTGCGAGAAAATATTGAGGTTATGAAAAAGGATCGAACCCGCGTTCCTGGACTCCCCAGCCAAAACGAGTAATCTCCCAACTCGGAGATTATTTCTGGTTAAGATAATTTCAAACAGATTCATATACGTAAAACATGGTTTATTTACTCTGAACTCTGATCAATCAGGAAACTTACAAGCAACACCAATAAATCCTACGATTTGCGTAATTATACCAGCAAATTATATAATTTACATCCTGAACAAATCTACAAGGGGCCGTGATGAGGATTCGAACCTACGCACGGGATGTTCCAAAGATGCGCCTAAATCAACTGTAGTCATTTACACCCTGGTACATCCTGGTACACCCTGGTACACCCTGGTACACCCTGGTACATCCTGGTACACCCTGGTACACCCTGGTACACCCTGGTACATCCTGGTACACCCTGGTACACCCTGGTACACCCTGGTACAACCTAGTACACCCTGGTACACCCTGGTACACCCTGGTACACCCTGGTACATCCTGGTACATCCTGGTACACCCTGGTACACCCTGGTACACCTGTAGACTGAACATCGTCACCTTCACACCAACTAGAGACGCTGAAAACATCCATACAAATGACAATAGCGACGGATCACACCTTTTAAAATATACACAATTTACACCTTAACTCCAGACAAAATAACATCCACGCAAAAAAAAGGCCTTCAACAGTGGAATAAAAGCCATCAACAGTGGAACAAAAGCCATTAACAGTGGAACAAAAGCCATTCAACAGTGGAACAAAAGCCTTTAACAGTGGAACAAAAGCCTTCAACAGTGGAACCAAAGCCATTATTCCACCGCCTGTCTTAGTACCGCGATATATTAAATAACAATTGGATATAATGAGTCAATAACAATGGAGGATAATTAAGTAAATAACAAGGCTTAATTGTAGGAGCATCTTCCAACACCAGGACGGGAATGAACCAGGTAGTGAACAGGTGAAGTAATTGTCACATAATGGGACGAGGGGGGGAGGGGGGAGGGGGGGAGGGGAGGGGGGGAGGGGGAGGGGTGGAGGGGGTTGAGAAGAAGTGTGGAGAGAAGATGGAGGAGGGGAAGGAAGAGGTGGAAGAGGAAGGGGGAGTAAGAGGAGAAGGGGGGTGGAGGAGGAGGGGGTGAAGGAGGAGGGGGAGGAAGAAAAGGAGGGGGGGGGAAATGAGGGGGGGTGTGTGGAGGAGATGAAGAAGGATGAAATGAATAATAATGAGGATGATGATTAGGGGAAGAATTATGAGGAAGATGATGAAGGATGAGCCTATGATGAAAATCAAAATTTCACATTACAGCGTGAAATCCAAAATTTTATATAAATAAAAGAACATTACATATGTAATTACATAATTACACAATTAAATAAGCTGATATTAACACAAATTACATTTATATATTTTTCAAACTGTTTTTTAACGGTGTCGTAACTGCAATTGGCCCCTTAACTACCCAACTACTCAAACCCCCCTTGCCATTGCTATAGAATGTCGTAAAAAACCTCTCTAAGCTTGCACAGAGATGACCTGATCCTATCAGGTCAGGCTCTCTGCCCAATCAGGTCAGGCAAGATCACTTTTATACAAAAAACTCTCAACTAAATGTTGCAATTAACAAAAAATAAAGCCATTTATTAAAAAGCTAAATGTACTCCAGCTCACTGTCATAAATCAACGAGCTGGTTTTATCAGAATAAACCCCATTAGTCACTCAAGTACTGGTATAAAAAGTATTTGATACCTTATGAAATTAAGGAAAACTAATACAAAATTCCCATATATATAATGTAACAGAAAACTCCTCACCCCCTGAAGGATTCGAACCCAGACAGCCAGGGGGGCTTTATGGACCTAAAGAAAATTAATAATAGTCACAATGCTGTTGGGTTTTTTAACATGTTTATTAGAGAAAACCTGCTCCCAAAATATACTAATATATATATATATATATATATATATATATATATATATATATATATATATATATATATATATATATATATATATATATAATTTGCGTTTCATCCTAATAAATTCAAATCGCTTTTGTCTACTGCATTCTAATGTATGATTGAATATGATTCTAATCATTCTAATAATTCTAGTATGATAATGTATGATTCTAATATGTGATTGAAGGTTGGTCTGAAGAAAGGTCAACACAGGTCAACAAGTTAATCCGAGGTCACACAAGGTAATGACCGAAGGAATTAAAATAACGTGATTAACGAAAAGGACCGCACGAGCTGTTCCCACGGTTGTCTGCTGTTAAGGCGGTTAACGAGACTTATGGCTGGCAGCAGGTACTCGTACCAGCTATGAAGGCGCTCTGTGCTACCCGGAATGAGAGGGTCTTACATACTGAAATGTCATGACTCTAATCAGGCTGTTAAGGATGTATATTGCTTGAGTCGTTAGGGGTTGTTAGTGCGGCCATTGGTATTTATAAATTAATAAACTCAAAATGGCTGATAAAGTTACCAACACACAAGTTCATCACTAAACAATTACACAATTACACAAACTGAACAAATGTATAAACAGAACAGTCTAGAGAACCTCTTCTCTAACTTGAGAGTCTCCACCCACAGTAACTTGAGAGCCTCCACCCACAGTAACTTGAGAGCTTCCACCCACAGTAACTTGAGAGCTTCCACCCACAGTAACTTGAGAGTCTCCACCCACAGTAACTTGAGAGCTTCCACCCACAGTAACTTGAGAGCTTCCACCCACAGTAACTTGAGAGCCTCCACCCACAGTAACTTGAGAGCTTCCACCCACAATAACTTGAGAGCTTCCACCCACAGTAACTTGAGAGCTTCCACCCACAGTAACTTGAGAGCTTCCACCCACAGTAACTTGAGAGCCTCCACCCACAGTAACTTGTGTGAGAGTGCAGACAGTAATGGACGGGTGGGGGGGGGGGTAAGGCAGACAGGAAACTAAGGGTAGTGAAAGAGACAGGGAGGTGAAGGGTGGGGGGGCGGGGCGGGGAGGAAGAGACGGAGGGGCAGGGAATGTGGTGTGATAGAGAGGGGGCGGGTAATGGGGTGGGGGGGGGGAAGAGTACAGGTAAATCACCCTGTCTGGTATTTGACCTGTAAATTGCTGGGTTGTTTGTGAAGAGCGTTGGGTGGGGGGGGGGGGGGCTAGCTCCCTACCCGTCTCTGTGATGGACTGGTGGTAATGTGTTCACACGAACACGCGCACGCACACGCACACTCACGTACTCACACGCACACACTCATATAAACACTCACACACACACATACACACAAACACCCATGATAGAGCCCAGTAGGCTCTATCATGGGTAGTAGCCCAGATATGATAGAGCCCAGTAGGCTCAGGAATCTGTACACCAGTTGATTGACAGTTGAGAAGCTGGCCCAAAGAGCCAAAGCTCAACCCCCGCAAGCACAATTAGGTGAGTACACATGCATAAACATGTATGCCATACACACATGTATCAATTCATACGCAACATGTAATGAAGGGGGGGGGGGGGGAAGGGTGGAGTGGTTGGAAAAAGGACGGGTATGGGGTCCACCACCACCCACAGGACGGGTATGGGGTCCACCACCACCCACAGGACGGGTATGGGGTCCACCACCACCCACAGGACGGGTATGGGATCCACCACCACCCACAGGACGGGTATGGGGTCCACCACCACCCACAGGACGGTTATGGGGTTCACCACCACCCACAGGACGGGTATGGGGTCCACCACCTCCCACAGAACGGGTATGGGGTCCACCACCACCCACAGAACGGGTATGGGGTCCACCACCACCCACAGAACGGGTATGGGGTCCACCACCTCCCACAGAACGGGTATGGGGTCCACCACCACCCACAGAACGGGTATGGGGTCCACCACCACCCACAGGACGGGTATGGGGTCCACCACCACCCACAGGACGGGTATGGGGTCCACCACCACCCACAGGACGGGTGTGGGGTCCTCCACCACCCACAGAACGGGTATGGGGTCCACCACCACCCACAGGACGGATATGGGGTCCACCACCTCCCACAGGACGGGTATGGGGTCCACCACCTCCCACAGAACGGGTATGGGGTCCACCACCACCCACAGAACGGGTATGGGGTCCACCACCACCCACAGAACAGGTATGGGGTCCACCACCACCTACAGGACGGTTATGGGGTTCACCACCACCCACAGGACGGGTATGAGGTCCACCACCACCCACAGAACGGGTATGGGGTCCACCACCACCCACAGAACAGGTATGGGGTCCACCACCACCTACAGGACGGTTATGGGGTTCACCACCACCCACAAGACGGGTATGGGGTTCACCACCACCCACAGAACGGGTATGGGGTCCACCACCACCCACAGAACGGGTATGGGGTCCACCACCACCCACAGAACAGGTATGGGGTCCACCACCACCCACAGGACGGGTATGGGGTCCACCACCACCCACAAGACGGGTATGAGGTCCACCACCTCCCACAGGACGGGTATAGTCGGGTGCACAATATATGAACTAAAGAACAGCACATCAGAAGACACCAAAAACAAATATGAATCAACGTAGAAACATTCTACCACCAGAAGTATAATTCTACTCACAGAGGCATGTCATCTGACAACCTAACTACCACGCCATTGAAATTTGGTGTACAATCATTAATGGAAATTGAGATAGAACTAGTTCACAGCTTATTAACGCCACCATCATTATTAGTATATAATGAATGAAGTGTGTGTGCTTAGCCATCTATCGTTGAGGCGGACATTGTAATTAGGCTCTAATTGGGCAGAACAACGTGAATTAATTCCTATACGTCTGGTTTTGTGCTTCAGCTGAAGACTTGGCTTTTAACGCAAGGTTCACTGTGAACAAATCCACAAGGGCCGTGACGAGGATTCGAACCTGCGTCCGGGAGCATCCCAGACACTGCCTGCAAATGAATTTGTTCATTTGATGCATCACGTTATTGTGATCTGTGTGTGTGTGTTCACTGTGAAGTTGGTACGCAGTACGCAGCTTTTCCTTATTAAGTCTACTCATAGCCCAGTCTATATAACTTCGGCTTTACACGCGAGGGATCTAGGATTCGAGTCTCCTACAGCCCAGGTGAATGGACTGGTTCGCAGACTTAAAGGTTAAAGCTCCAAACTCATACTAAGGGAGTTATATATCAGCATCTTAGCGACACCGTGGGAGTGTCATGGTCTTAAATCAGGGATTTGTTTTCCGTAGAGTTAACAGTTTACTTTTCAGTGTTTTTACTGCAGGTGAAGGATCTCCCAATCCTGAGCACTCCAGGTGGAAAATCTGTGAGCAGGAACTACGGCATGATCTCCCACACTACATCACCGAATGCCCGGTTATCAGACCATTCAGACCCGTTGGCATGAGGTACCTGGAGCGATGCCATTACTTTATTCACTCTCGTGTTCTTGATGATATCCTCATAGTGTACCCAAATATACACCATGGTTGTGTGCTACACCACGCCTCCAGTAGCGTGGTGGCGGGTGTAGCGGTGACCAGGGCTGTCCCCTGGCTGTCCAGAGCAGGCGAGGCCTCGACGGCAATTCCTTTAGGAATACCAACGTTTTATTGTCAGATTAATGGCACGGTGTATCTGGGCGTCCCTATAGCCCCCTCACACAACCGGATTGAGCGTCGCCGTGGGGCCTAATTCGGATAATAATGTCAATAATCTCAACATTAGTGCATTTATGAATTATAGAAGATGCGAGCGTGACAGTTTTGGAGACGTGACTGCCGGTTACTATTTTTTTATCTTGGAATAGGGTCAGGTGAATGGTTTTATTTTGCTTAGTGGAACTAGCTAATGAATACCTCTCTCTCTCTCGCTCTCTCTCTCTCTCTCTCTCTCTCTCTCTCTCTCTCTCTCTCTCTCTCTCTCTCTCTCTCTCTCTCTCTCTCTCTCTCTCTCTCTCTCTCTCGCTCTCTCTCTCTCTCTCTCTCGCTCTCTCTCTCTCTCGCTCTCTCTCTCTCTCTCTCTCTCTCTCTCTCTCTCTCTCTCTCTCTCTCTCTCTCTCGCTCTCTCTCTCTCTCTCTCTCTCTCTCTCTCTCTCTCTCTCTCTCTCTCGCTCTCTCTCTCTCTCTCGCTCTCTCTGTAGAAAAAAGTGTACGAATATATTACTCATTTCCACTTCTTTCTACAGAAAAGTGAGCGAAGGTTTTTTTCCCTGCTCACTAAAGCAAAGATGACGAATTATTCATTGCGTCCCTTGGTGAGTATGGTGCGGGTACCTGTGGTGCGGGTGTTTGTGGTGCAGGTGTTTGTGGTGCAGGTGTTTGTGGTGCAGGTGTTTGTGGTGCAGGTATTTGTGGTGCAGGTGTTTGTGGTGCAGGTGTTTGTGGTGCGGGTGTCTGTGGTGCGGGTCCTGAGAGAAACCAAAGATGCGGGCCCTATCTCCATCCATCCAGCAACTCCAGGCGTGGCAATCCATCCCTTCAACCACTTCCCAGAGAGGAAGCCCCCCATCCCCCTCTTGGTGTGGCCACACTCTGCCTACCCAATTTATTTTCCCAATTTATTCCAGATTTTGAGACACGCGACCTCGCGATAATTAACACGTCATGGCTAGGATAAAGGTGTGTGTCATAATTTGAACGATTTAATACCCAAAAAATTGGTATATCTGTAAATTTTGGATTTTATTTGTACTTATATTGACTACTCTGACGTGGCTTAACTATTTATGCCACGTTCTTCTAGCTTTAATGTTGAACCTGTTCGGTTTTAATGTTATTATTTTGACGTTCGAATTTTTGATGTTCGAATTCTTCTTTGGATCTGGCCTTGAAGGTGTGGATGGAGGTGGCTTCTTCAACTTTTTATTAACCATATCATTCCACTTGTTGACCACATGTAAAAGGTACGAGTATTTCCTTAACATTTCTTCGACTAATTTGCATTTCCAGCATTCGCTTATTTTCTCCTGTCCTACTTTCACTCACTTTAAAGAGGTTGTCCTTTTCGATCTTGTCATTTCCTTTTAGTATCTTGTATGTTGCTATCATGTTTCCTCTATTCTCCTCACTATAGCGTTGTGAGACTCGGTTCCCCTTCACCTGTCCTCATAGCTTAAGCCTTTTAGCTCTGGCACTAATCTTTGTACTATTTTCTGTATGGATTTATGTTTAACAATACATAGTTTACAGGCCGGTGCTGCATATTACAATCTTGGGCTGTGATTGTAACGAAGGCTATATAGAGTCCCTTGGAAGAGCTCTGATTTATGTTTTAAATAAAGTTTTAAAATCCGCCAGCGTCTCATATCCCGCTGATGTTACACTGTTCATGTGGGCCTCTGGAAAACGTGTTGAAATGTTTATACAATAGAATAATTCGGCTCATCCTCTAATAACGATAGTACAGCAACTACTTGATCAAAACTATACAAACATGGATTGTTAACCCAAAACTGTATAATTCTTTTGTGATTGGATTAGCCCAAATGGCATACTGAAGCGGAAATAAAAGCCTAATCTGTGCAACGCCTAAATAACTAATCCGAGGCCTAATATATGCTACTTAAGGCCTAATTACATGTCTGATACTAGGCCTAAGAACGATTAAATTTAGTTGTTGGCTATTTTTTTCGTGCCACTTCAAAACAATACGCAATATGAAATTTCTCGGCTGCTGGGCTGCAAACGGACATGTTTTTCATACATGGAAGTTGATCTAGAACTTCGTGGATGCTAAGTTGAGAAGCTTTGCAAGTATCAACAGCAACAGTGGCAGGAGCTGCGTTGGGGTGAGGGGGAAGAGGGAGGGGGGGTGGGGAAGAGGGAGGGGGGGATGGGGAAGGGTCGTGAGGTGGATAGTTAAAGATAGGGGAAGAGGGGGAAAAACGACGGTCGTCTGATGGATAGTTTAGAGAAAGGGGGAAAGGGGATGATCGACTGTACCCATTTAAAAGGGGGAGTGAAGCAGAAAGGGGTGGAGTGGGATGGATGAGGGGAGGGGGGAGGGATGTGGAAGGGGAGGGATGTGGAAGGGGAGATATGTGGGATAGGCATGCTAGGGTAGGGTGGATGGAGGGATGCTCCTGAAAGGATCGAAGAATCAAGATAATTTGATCCTTTCAATTTGATAATTTGATCCTTTCAATTTGATAATTTGATCTGATCAAAGGATCAAGCCTCTAAGATAATCAGTCTCGCACACAAAGAAATCACAATAAAGCGATTATTTCTGTACCTATGATAACATCTTCGAACCAGAACGGCGGGTTCCATGTAAACACTGGACTGGGTACCAGCTTAGTGGTTCCAAATTCCTTTTTGGGTTCGGGTGGACTCCAGGTTGTATAGCTTTTAGCACGTCATGATCTATGGATTACGGTGCGCGCCTGCGGGCGGACTCAGAACGCTGGTTCGATCCTGCAGATCTAATCTATAGGTTTTCTCATGATCTATTTAGTGTTTAACTAGCATCAGTGTCCCAGCTTTAGGTGTCCCAACAGCATTCAGTGTCCCAGCTTTAGGTGCCCCAAGAGTCCAGGGTTCGAGCACTGTTCAGTGCCTCACCCCCGGCGTGTGACGGAGCAGTGCCAGAGTTTATAACAGTGATCAGTGACCCAAGTAGCCTGTGACCCGCCAGCACTGTCCCACAGTGTATATCGTTCTTGCAAATGTCCAATTTATCCCATCAACATCCAATGAGTTCCAGCAGTGTCCGAGAAATATCTCGTACGCAGAGAGCAGTGTTCAGATAGCAATATCAATTGGCTAGTTTCTTGGGGGGTAGTGACCAGATTTTAGTGTCCATGAGAGGATGGGGGATAGTGTCCAGCGATAGTATCCAAAAACCCACGTCAAGGATACAGTATCCGTGTATCCTTGAGGATACAAGGATCCCCCTAAGAAAAAAAAACATAATCCGGTGGTGGGAGGGAGAATGGAGTATGTTGGGGGGGGGGGGGGGGAGGAGGGTCTTTGGGTCAGTGACCAGGGGAAGTGTCTAAGGGGGAAGTGAGGGAGTGTGAGACAGTGAGGGACTCGTGACCAACAGAAGGATCTTGCTGCACCTGTCTCACCCCCGGGTCAAGGTCCACACACACACACACGTCTCCTCCCCACTCACACCCCCTATTCCTTACTCTTCCCCCCCCCCCCCCTTCCTTCCTCTTCCACACGCACCTTCCTCCCGTTCCTCTACGCCGTCACATCTAAACTACTCCGTCATCAAGCCACTTCCCCGCCACGTCCGGTCGTGTCAACCCCTCCCACTTCATTACACACTCCTACGAAGCCCATCTTCTATTCTTACCCCTAATTTCCTTTCTTAGTAAAAAAAACAATGTATGCAAATAAAGCAATGTAGTAATAACATGAGGTAATAACATTAACAACGGTAATAAGGACAATAATGCGAGTTACCTTCCGGTAAGGCAGCTCTAATTAAACCATGTCGCAAGACCTTTCAACTCCGGTCATTACAACAACACGCTCGGGTTATCATACTTCAGCTCGCTGGTTATATTGACCTCGTAATAGGTAAACAAAAATAGTCGCGGGACTTGGAATCAGGCAGAGTGCAATCGCCGAGGTAGGCAGCGAGAGAATGACTCGGGGGGGGCTGTGATGGGGCTGAGGCAGATATCAGGCCGAAATTGGGGCTGCTGGTGTGTGAATCCTTGTGTCAAAGACTAAAGACCCGATTACTTAGTCATTGACACACATCATATCCTCCTGATGCTACTATAGAGCAGCTAAAGCTGGGCCTTGGCTTTAGAGTCTATGTCATTCTTATAAAGCTCCTCTTCCACGTTCCTAGTTCCTGTATTCCACGAGAATGACAGAACGTTCCACGCGCTGTCATTCTCTCCAAAGTTTTTGTATTTCTTCAAGGCCCTTTTTTTTTGGAGGGGGCCTCTTTTTATTGCAGGTAATGCCCAAGGAATCGTCAGGTAATGTGTTGCTTGGTTTATTTGCGTCTTAGAGGAGCTATGATTCTTGTTTTGACTTCGGGTTTATATGTTATGAAGATCCGTCTTGTCTGGAGTTATTTCCCCGCCCCACGATGCTTTCTCTAGGTCTTATACGTGTTAATTACCTTTGCTGTATAGTGTATATATATCACTCTCTCTCCCTCTGGCATACAGCCTTCATTGTCACTAAGTATTCAAATACCGTAGCGAAGTGGTAGCTGGCGGCCCCATATTATGCTTCATGCTCTCAATTGCAGTCTCATTTTGTGTGACGACGAGGTGTGTGTGTGTGTGTGTGTGTGTGTGTGTGTGTGTGTGTGTGTGTGTGTGTGTGTGTGTGTGTGTGTGTGTGTCGGGGGGGGGGGAGGAGGGGTAATTACCTGTAAGGAGGCTACGCAGTCTTACGCCTCACATCGTCCGAGACCTTCAGCTACCATACAGGAAATCCTCCACTGTGGTGCCCGCGGGGTGGTCATCGCCACTACAGGTTTCCCACGCTCTTCTTCCCGCGCTCCTTCAGCGGCAGGTGAAGATCGAGGCTCTTCCGCGTAAGAGCAAGAGGTGTCTTGCTTTTCAGTGACCCACTTCTTGACGGCTACCGGGGCGAGAGAAGGTGTAGAAGGCGATGAAGGTGTAGGTGGAGATGAAGATGCAGGTGGAGATGCAGGTGGCGGTGGAGATGAAGGTGTATGAAGTGCCACAGGTGTATGGTGTATGAAGTGCCACAGAGCCCTTAGTTACTGGGTTACCACCAGTAATCACCTAACAGAAGCCACTCACAGCCAACCATCGGTGAGGATTCACTACCCAGAGACCCTCTCAGGCGGCCGGGATGGTAATGGTACCCTCAGGGCCCAGGGTATCTAAAATTGAATTATTCATTGTGTCGCGGGACAAGCAGCCAGTTAATATACAGTACATGTTAGGCTTATATCGAGGTTCCCGCCAGGGTCGAATTACTAGTCTTCCCCCAGGATACAACTCGACAACAAGCTAACTAACTCCTGGGTACCTATTTAGTGCTTGGTGGACAGGGGGGGGGGGCATTATGTGATGGGGAACGCGCCCAACCATTTCTGTTCCGCCTGGGATTCAAACCCGGAATTGTCAATTGTGAGTCGGGAACGAACCCAACTGTAATACCGAGACCCTATTTCGATTGTATTCGTCACCCTGGTGGTCTGTTATTGTTGTCTGCTGGTCAGTGGTTGCGTCTTCAGGGCTTCGTGAAGCAATCCGAACCCTTTTCTAATTCTCTGACCAGAAGCTATAAACCCCTTTAAAAAATATATCCATCTCTCCCCTCTCTCTCACTACCACTTCCCTCTTTGCCTACATATCCCCTCTCTCCTCCTCACCTCTCTCCCCTTCCCTACCCCTCTCCACCCCGCCCTTCCCTACCTTCCCCAACAGAGCTAAATACCAAACATTCAGCCGGCATAAAACCCTCGCATTACAGTGACTGGTCTGGACCCATGCGCGCCGACACGTTCACAATACCCTTCGTCTGCCACCCACCGCCTGCCTCCTGCCTCCTGCCACCTGCCTCCTGCCGTCTGCCTCCTGCTCTGCACCACCTGCTTCCTCTTACTTCCATCCACCACCTGCCACCTACTGCCTGCCACCAAAGCCACCACCTGCTAATGAAACACCTATATTAATTTGTTCTACTGGTGTGCTGCAAGGCTGCCTTTGCAAGCATGTCAACATTATCGTGCTCCGAGATGCCATGTGATGGTATTCAAAAGGAATCTAACATTTATTTTCTGTAGCAGCTAAAACATTCATTCCAATTATCACTGATGATTCTCTGGGTGTTACTACGATGTTCTTTCAATGCCAGAGTGCACTCTACGAGTCACGGTATATAAGTCCACTCATGTTGTCTTTACAATTGAGGGGCATTGAGGCAGTCTATTGCTCTGTGAGCGAGAGATGAATGGTTGAACTTGTGCATTATCTTCATCGTCTTAATTATCTTCTACAGCCACCAGTACAGCACTGATACAGGTTGTTACAGCACTGATACAGGTCGTTACAGCACTGATACACGCCGTTACAGCACTGATACACGTCATTACACATAGTTTGAACACTCTCAGTGATGCTTCACACTGGTGACTGTTTTAATAACGTAGAGTGTACCCCTGTCTTTCTTGACTGCATTGACGACATCTACTAATAGATCCCTGTCTCTCTTGGTTACATTGACGACAGCTACTAATAGATCCCTGTCTCTCTTGGTTACATTGACGACATCTACTAATAGATCCCATGTTTAATGCTAAGAGGTAAGGTAATTATCAGTAGAAAGCACTATAAGCCGTTACTACTATACAGCTTAATGTTAAGAAATATCAGTAATCCCAGGGATTGACTAATTATTATTTTGATGGAGTTGGCTGCCTAATGAAACCAAACTCAAATTTCTCACTTCTATAGACCTCGGGTGAGAGTAGCATGTTAGAAAGCTTAGTTTGAAATTGCAAATGGTGTCGAGATTTCTGGGCTCTGGGGTCAATAGGCTGTCTGTGATTGCCTTTATTATTAGGCAATTATAAAGGTCTAAATCGTTGGAATATTCAAGGTAAGGAAAGGTAAGGAGATCTACTCAATGCCTATGGGGGCCTCGTAGCCTGGTGGATAGCGCGCAGGATTCGTAATTCTGTGCCGCGGGTTCGATTCCCGCACGAGGCAGAAACAAATGGGCAAAAGTTTCTTTCACCCTGAATGCCCCTGTTACCTAGCAGTAAATAGGTACCTGGGAGTTAGTCAGCTGGCTTCCTGGGGGTGGAGGCCTGGTCGAGGACCGGGCCGCGGGGACACTAAAGCCCCGAAATCATCTCAAGATAACCTCAAGATGCCCTCAAACCCAAAATTGTGCTAATGGACACAGTTCTTTCAGTAATGGTAGGTTATTTTAACTCGACTAACATATTAACTATAGGTGGTAGAAAACAGATCTTGGAACCCTATGTAGGACAGACATATGTGTGTTGTATCATTTTTTATTAGCATTGTTAAGGCACTCTAATCACCTTGTGTGGTTGAGTGCTTAATTACTCACTACGCTAAATGATATCTAAACAGATCACCCCCCCCCCCATCCCTACCCATGGAGAACAGACAAAATATATATATATATATATATATATATATATATATATATATATATATATATATATATATATATATATATATATATATATATATATATATATACATGATGGTCAGCATATATGAATGGCCGCAGCTATGGTAGAAAAAAAACTATGAATAAAAAAATAATAATCAAAAACTGCCGCCCGCTGCCTGCCTGTCCCTCGACACACGCCCCACAAGACTTGAATACCCCGTCATAATACCCCCGACAATACCCCTGAAAATACCCGTCTTGTTTCCTGTTAAGCTGGATGGGTAGGCAAGGGAGATGAGCTCGTGCTGGGGAAGAGAGGGAGGGCATTGAGGGGCGTGTGGAAGGGAAACAGTACAAGGAAAGGAATAGGAATAATGTAGAGAACATAAGGGATGGGAAGAAAGAGAAACGAAGACAGGTTACCTTGGTTACCTTGAGGTTACCTTGCGGTGCTTCCGGGGCTTAGCGTCCCCGCGGCCCGGTCGTCGACCAGGCCTCCTGGTTGCCGGACTGCAACCCATCCCAGGTAAAATCATCCCAGGTAAACTGGGATGATTTTAAATCTCTCTCTCTGTTTCTCCTGTTCCTCCCAATCCTCCTCTGAGTGGATATTAATTAATCTTGTTCACCTACTGCCCTATCCACCTCCTCCTCCCTCCCCCCCCGTATCCGTTCGACGACATAGGGACCCTGAAGGTCTAATAGGCCTGTCTATAGTGGCTCCATTACCCAGGAAGATCACCACAGCCCTGGCCGAGGCCCCTCGTAATCCTGGGGGACATAACCGGCCTAATTCTTCCCTTTACCAGTGGTTAAACGCTGATTGGATTATGTAGTGGTGATCCGTGTGTGTGTGTGTGTGTGTGTGTGTGTGTGTGTGTGTGTGTGTGTGTGTGTGTGTGTGTGTGTGTGTGTGTGTGTGTGTGTGTGCGTGCGTGCGCGTGTGCGCGTGTTCGTGCGTGCGTGCGTTCACTTCAATGTACTAGTATGAGGCTACAAACCTTCTCTATTTACTTCTATCCACTAGGCCTACATCGGCCCTACCCACAATGCACCACCGCACCGTGTATCCGAAACATTCCAGTACGTCAATTTGTCCTAACATTATGGCGACGTTTTTTTGTTTTTTTTTTACGACGACGTCCGCATTCATGTCACGTGACCTGTCGCAGCCAATTGCTGGCTAGCAGCATTTGGCGTTCTGTGATTGGTCAACGCCTATCAAGGATATATGCCCCAGCTACCAATCAGAGCGAGGCAGGCTCACTCAAATCGTCTTTGGATTCCGTGACGTCATTCTGTGACGTCACAGCAACGTCATGGAAGAGGAGGCGACGTCAAACCGAGTTTCCACTCCGTAAAAAACGCAACTGTTTAGGCCAACCAGAAGGGTACGAACCAACGCAACCCAAGTTAAGGAGAAAGTCAGTAGGAGCCATCAGAAGGATTCGAACCCGCTCACTTTAATATACTCTCAAGCTAGCCACCCCAAGTTATCAAGGCCGGTGATCAGAATACGTCAATATTTCGGTGCTTTAATGTTAATTAGAACATTGAAATTCTGACGTACTGGACGTATCCATTAACTAAATTAATCCATCCATTATCCATGTAGTTAAGTGAGAGGACAGGTTTACGGGCTTAAACAGGGACAATTGTATCTATAGATTTGATCAATTCACCTCTAGAGACAGTCATTAACGCCTGTCTAAGATAGTTCCGTAGACACACTGTCACGTATGACACCTGTCATCGCTCATCAGTTCTGTCGTGTCACCGACGACCTTAGATACGGTTCAAGAGAGGAACTGTCAGCCACTGAGAAGCACACTCATTGCCACTCACTTCCTCACATCCACAGTCTATCCAACACACAGTTGGATAGACTGATTTCTGGAACAAATTACCGGATTACGTAATAGATGGGATCGATGGACTGTTTCGAGCGTAGGTTAGACTAGAAATTTTGCCCGAAACGCTACGCGTACTAGTGGCTGTACAAGAATGTAACAACTCTTGTATATATCTCAAAAAAAAAACAAAAAAAAATAAAAAAATAAAAAGGAATTTTGGAGAATTGATTTTTCAATTACCATCGACAGTAAAAAGAAACATAAGATATATTATATATTGAGAAAATTCGTGTTAGAATTATTAATCTTACTTTTTCAGTCATATTTAACAACATTATATATATATATATATGAAGGAGTTTGGGTATCCAGTATATATAAATATCAGCGGTCTCTTCTGGGGTCAAGAGGGTTTCTGAGGTTGTCTTTATCATTATGAACTTATAAAGACCTTAATGTGGTACCCGGCGGTGCCCGGGGCGACTCCCAAAGGTGGCGTCATTTAAGTAGTGTCGAACCTCCTAAAATGCAAACTTGCCACCACAACATGGAATGGGGCCGACCCAGAATCGCCTATGATAGTCCCCTTCCACCCATCTATCACCCTGCAACGTTTAGTGAAACTAGCCACCAGCGTCTGGCCTACAACTATGGACAGACAAACGTACAAACGAACAAACAGAACTGTTTTATAGATGATATTGTAGCTTTTTTTCTATTTAAGCAAATTTATATAAGTCCTCTGGACAACTCTAGAACCCCGCGGTCTCCACCAGGCCAAACCAGTCACCAAAGGCTGTTTCACTCACCTATTTCATCGCTATGAATTTTATTAATAATATTTGAATAATGATTTAAATATATGTTAAATATTATTATAATAAAAATATTAATTATAAAAACCTGATGTTATAATAATATTAATATTTGTTAATAATAATAATAATAATAATAATAATAATAATAATAATAATAATAATGATAATAATATCAAGAATTAAGCAAAAAAACGCAGCAACAATAAAAATAATGGAACATCCCGCAACAAATTAGAAGGAAGAGAAGAAAGTAGAGAGAAGAACTATTCTACATTCCTCCCCTGCCCCCCTTCCCCTCCCTCCCCATCTAAATCCCTTCCCCCACCCCCTCCCCCACCCCCTCCACCTCCCCCACTACTGCCAGCTTCCTCCAGTTATCACTAATACAATCCAATATATCTCCCCTTGTTCCGCTTCCCTCCCCCACCCTCCCCTCCCCTCCCCTCTTCTTAGCCTCCCTCCTCCCCCCCTTCCCCCCTCTTCTTACCCTCCCCCCCCTCCTTCCTGGCCAACCTTAGCTGCTCTGCCTTCTGTAATTGGACCATTTGTTTCTTATCCCATCCTTCAGAACAGGCAATCCTTTTCCCCATATCTCTCTCTCTCTCTCTCTCTCTCTCTCTCTCTCTCTCTCTCTCTCTCTCTCTCTCTCTCTCTCTCTCTCTCTCTCTCTCTCTTTCTCTCTCTCTCTCTGGCATTCGGAAAGTGTAAACAATGCAAGATCAAAGACTCTTCACTCTTAAGAGCCACACACGTACACGTGGATTACTGGACGACATAATCCAATCTTTTAAAAGATATTGAAGAAATTGGGTGAAGTCTAGAGGTTCAGAGGCTTAAGGTGATCCAACCTGAAGGATCCTAGGCAAGTGTTAGGAGGAGAGCTGTTCACTTGCAGCGTCGGTGAAGATGTTGACGTTTCTTGAATACCTGAACAGGTGTTTTGAGAGTATTATTGTGTATTGAACTTGTTTTGTTATGTTTAAAACACTTGGAGCTGTGTTTGGCGTCTTTGGGGGGAATTCAGATGCTAGTGGTTGTTGTGTTAGTGTTGTGGTAGTTAGTGTTGTGGTAGTTAGTGTTGTGGTAGTGTGTCTGCTAGTGGTAGTTGTGGCCTTGGGGATGATGTTGTGGGGGTGTGAGGGGAGGTGGGGGTAGGTTTATTTGGTGGGGGGTGGGGAGAGACGTGGGAGGGGGGAGGGAGGGGGAGGCCGCACAGGTCACGACACGACGAAAAATTTACAAGCGGATACAAGCTGGAAGTTTGGGGTCATTTGAGGGTGGAAGTGCAGGTAGGGGGTGAGAGAGGGGGGGGGGGTAATATTAATGCAGCGGGTGGGGGGGGGGAGGATGCAGTGGGTGAGGGGGAATGAGGGGGAGAATGAACTATAGGAGGGGAGGGGAGAGTGGGAGTGGGCTAGTGAAGACGGGGTAAGGATGAGGGTCACCCCTTCCCTCAACCCCTCCCCTCTCTCACATGGGGGGTAGGAAACAGGTAGTGCCTGCTTCCCCCCACCCGTGGGAACTCCATCCGGTTCTCCTGGCACGTTTTGGCTATCTGGCTGGCTGGCTACTTTGTTTATTTGTTAACTGTAGAACTAAGAAACTAACATATTGTTATATTAGCCATTTTCGGTAAGATTTTTATGACTGAGATTCTTGAACCCGTTATGATTAGTTCGTTAGTGGTCAAGTAACGGATGATAGATGATTATTTACTGGACTCATCCACTGACGGAACCTGTAAATCTATTAGCAATCATGACGACTTAGTTTACAGTTACTAAACACTTTACGATCTTGAGACTTAACAACTTATGGCTATTGTTATAAACAACACCAACCACACACACACACACACACACACACACACACACACACACACACACACACACACACACACACACACACACACAGAAGAGATAACAAGCCACAAAGGAACGAGAGAGTCAGGCGGAAGCAAAGGGCTTCACTTCATAAGCTACTAAATTGCTTATAACATTAGTCTCTCCATAACAGGACTGAATGCCTCTCCTGTATCCACGTATCCCAGATAGTACGGGGGATACAGCGAGACACATACAGGCTACAGATACACTTGTGTAAACACCCAGCTTGATAAATTTACGTAAACACACAGCTTGATTTACTAAGTGTTTTATCGTGGCTAGCCTTGAGAGAAAATGTTGAGGCAGTTGAATGGGATCTAACAGCAATGCCTGGACTTCCCAGACACACACACTCTCCCCTACTGAACCATGATATGTGTGTGTGGCTAGGGGATGCAAGTTCGGCCCCCCCATGTAAACTGCCCCAATATTTAATATTGGATACATGAGGGTGGGCCAGGTGGACCAGGTGGGCCACTACACACTGTAAAGAACATCCTCCAGTACCACTACACACCGTAAAGAACATCCTCCAGTACCACTACACACCGTAAAGAACACTAACATGCATGCACTGGAAGCAGTGCAGAAAAAGGCGCTAAGATGAGCAGCAAAACACCGTCCACCACGTGACCAGACACTCCAGGAGCTCCACCAACTCATCAACACCGTCTACCAGGTGACCAGACACTCCAGGAGCTCCACCAACTCATCAACACCGTCCACCAGGTGACCAGACACTCCAGGAGCTCCACAACGTGACAAGACACTCCAGGAACTCCACCAACTCCTCCACACACAACCACTAAACATCAGACTACAGCACCAAGCCACCAGGGTGTGGAACACCACCCAAATGTTAGAGGACTCAATGTTAGATTATTCCAAGTTGAGACGTCCCACTCCCACAGCTGGTGGCCCAAGATGAGACGCCCCACTCCCACAGCTGGTGGCCCAAGATGAGACGCCCCACTCCCTCAGTTGGTGGCCCAAGATGAGACGCCCCGCTCCCACAGCTGGTGGCCCAAGATGAGACGTCCCACTCCCACAGCAGGTGGCCCAAGATGAGACACCCCGCTCCCACAGCTGGTGGCCCAAGATGAGACGCCCCACTCCCACAGCTGGTGGCCCAAGATGAGACGCCCCACTCCCACAGCTGGTGGCCCAAGATGAGACGCCCCACTCCCACAGTTGGTGGCCCAAGATGAGACGCCCCGCTCCCACAGCTGGTGGCCCAAGATGAGACGTCCCACTCCCACAGCAGGTGGCCCAAGATGAGACACCCCGCTCCCACAGCTGGTGGCCCAAGATGAGACGCCCCACTCCCACAGCTGGTGGCCCAAGATGAGACGCCCCACTCCCACAGCTGGTGGCCCAAGATGAGACGCCCCACTCCCACTGCTGGTGGCCTAAGATGAGACGCCCCGCTCCCACAGCTGGTGGCCCAAGATGAGACGCCCCGCTCCCACAGCTGGTGGCCCAAGATGAGACGCCCCGCTCCCACAGCTGGTGGCCCAAGATGAGACGCCCCACTCCCACAGCTGGTGGCCCAAGATGAGATGCCCCACTCCCACAGCTGGTGGCCCAAGATGAGACGCCCCACTCTCACAGCTGGTGGCCCAAGATGAGACGCCCCACTCTCACAGCTGGTGACCTAAGAGCCTCGATGTCTAGAACACGACACACCTCAACACAAAGTTCCACTTAGAACACACTGAACCTCATTATAAATCACCACTAGCGGCCTTAAGACAAGCCCACGACCCTTTAAGGATTTACACACACACACACTTGCGAAACCTGTTCATCTCTAAACAAAAATGACAACTTTGTTTACTTCTATTAAACAAATTATGACCTTCGAAACCTCAATACCATTTTGTTGTTGTTTATATTGTTCTAAACAACCTCGTAGTGCTTCGGAGCACATAAACTATATGTAAACAAAGCCGCCAGGATTGAGGAAAGATGTAGAGGTTTCGTAAGTGCTTGCGTAAATCACTTGACTAATTCTGGTCACTGGAAGGCACATCTGGACTCCAGCACATCACACCGCTCGAGCAGACCATCACACCTCATCAAACTCACAGCAGACACGCCCCGGCAACATCAGAGTACGACAATAACAAACTCGCATCAACCGTGGGAAAAACACATGGAACAGGTGACGGAATAGTGGCGGGAAAGAGGTGGAAGGATGAGGAAGGTGGGATGGGGGGTAGGAGAGGTGAGAGGGGGGGGGGGGTGCAAGTGGGAGAGGGGGAAGGGAAAGGGGGGGGGGGGAAGAGATATTGAAAGGAGTGGTGATTGGAGATTTCCCCGATAATGAGGTATTGCGTAGTTCCGGTCTTATCTGTTCGTGTGTTTGTTGGGTGTATTTACAATTTGTGTCTGCGGAATCGAGCTATTAGCTCTTGGACCCCGCCTTTCTAACCAAATCTATTTTTCCTCAAACACACACACACACACACACACACACACACACACACACACACACACACACACACACACACACACACACACACACACACACAGCAAGCAGCCCGTAGCAGCTGTCTAACTCCCAGGTACCTATTTACTGCTAGGTAACAGGGGGTATAGGGTGAAAGAAACTCTGCCTATTATTTCTCACCGGCGCCCGGGATCAAACCTGGGACCACAGGATCACGCGTCCAGCGTGCTATCCACACAGCCACCGGCGCCCCGAGTGTGTGTGTGTGTGTGTGTGTGTGTGTGTGTGTGTGTGTGTGTGTGTGTGTGTGTGTGTGTGTGTGTGTGTGTTTATGTGGATATGTAAAAAGTGAGTAGGATCGAGACGTTTGAGATTTCGAGGTAGCAGGTGAGGGGAAGAGGAAGGAAAGTGAATACAAGAGAGGGAAGGAAAGGGAAGAGAGGGAAGGAAAGGGAAGAGAGGGAAGGAAAGGGAAGAGGGAAAGGGAAGAGGGAGAGGAAGGGAGGAAGTTGCGGGTAGGACCGGCTTGACCTCCAGGGAAGTTGACTCTTGCCTGTACAAGCTGGGCTTTAGCTAGAAGCAGTACACTCCTGGTGGTGGTCTCACACGCTGGAGACCACGGGGAAGGAGGGGGAGGGTGGGGGGAATGGGGTAGGGGGGAGAGTCAAACAATTAGGGAGGGGGGGGGGAGGGATAACAGTTAACGAGGCTGGACTAGCTGTCATTAAACCCACACGTGACAACTGCTCTAACAAGTCAGTTCAGTGTTCATCATTCAGCTCACAAATTTTGATCCTTGCACAGTTCCTGGCCTCTTGCAACCTGCACGCTGTGTAGTCATCACGTGCAGGAACACCACGTGAACAATACCACTTGAACAACACGTGAACACGGGAACAATACCACTTGAACAACACGTGATTACCACGTGAACACGGGAACACGAGAACATGTGAACACAAGAACAGGTGAACAACCCCACGTGAACAACACCATGTTCTTTAATCTCTCCTTTTGTTCTTCTTCCTTTCATTCTTCTTATTGATTAAGGTTCCCCTCCTCCTTGCTTCTTCTCCTCCTCTTCAGTGGTTCTCCTCTCTACATCTCCATTTCTCCTCTTCCTTACCTTTATCTCCAGCCCACAACTCCCACCCAGCAAGGGGAGGGGTTGGTTCCTCTCCCAGCACCCCTCACGCCTGGGATGGGAAGGTGGAGAACAGGGAGACAGGAAGAGAAGGAGTGAGGGAGAGGAATAAGAAAGATGGAAATGGAGAAGTGAGAGTGAAGAAGCAAAATAGGGAAGTGAAGAGATACATGAGGAGAGAGGGGGAGTAATAATGAGGCAGCAGCAGCAGCAGCAGCAGGAAGTAATAATGAGGCAGCAGCAGGAGGAAGTAATAATGAGGCAGCAGGAGGAGGAAGTAATAATGAGGCAGCAGGAGGAGGAAGTAATAATGAGGCAGCAGCAGGAGGAGGAAGTAATAATGAGGCAGCAGCAGGAGGAAGTAATAATGAGGCAGCAGGAGCAGGAGGAAGTAATAATGAGGCAGCAGCAGCAGGAGGAAGTAATAATGAGGCAGCAGGAGCAGGAGGAAGTAATAATGAGGCAGCAGCAGGAGGAGGAAGTAATAATGAGGCAGCAGCAGGAGGAAGTAATAATGAGGCAGCAGGAGCAGGAGGAAGTAATAATGAGGCAGCAGGAGGAGGAAGTAATAATGAGGCAGCAGCAGCAGGAGCAGGAGGAAGTAATAATGAGGCAGCAGGAGCAGGAGGAAGTAATAATGAGGCAGCAGCAGCAGGAGGAAGTAATAATGAGGCAGCAGGAGCAGGAGGAAGTAATAATGAGGCAGCAGCAGCAGGAGGAAGTAATAATGAGGCAGCAGCAGCAGCAGGAAGTAATAATGAGGCAGCAGCAGCAGGAGGAAGTAATAATGAGGCAGCAGCAGCAGGAGGAGGAAGTAATAATGAGGCAGCAGCAGCAGCAGGAGGAAGCAATAATGAGGCAGCAGCAGCAGCAGGAGGAAGTAATAATGAGGCAGCAGCAGCAGCAGGAGGAAGTAATAATGAGGCAGCAGCAGCAGGAGCAGGAGGAAGTAATAATGAGGCAGCAGCAGCAGGAGGAAGTAATAATGAGGCAGCAGCAGCAGCAGCAGGAGGAAGTAATAATGAGGCAGCAGCAGCAGTAGGAAGTAATAATGAGGCAGCAGCAGCAGGAGGAAGTAATAATGAGGCAGCAGCAGCAGGAGGAAGTAATAATGAGGCAGCAGCAGCAGGAGGAAGTAATAATGAGGCAGCAGCAGCAGCAGGAGGAAGTAATAATGAGGCAGCAGCAGCAGCAGGAGGAAGTAATAATGAGGCAGCAGCAGCAGGAGGAAGTAATAATGAGGCAGCAGGAGCAGGAGGAAGTAATAATGAGGCAGCAGCAGCAGCAGGAGGAAGTAATAATGAGGCAGCAGCAGGAGGAAGTAATAATGAGGCAGCAGCAGCAGGAGGAAGTAATAATGAGGCAGCAGCAGCAGCAGGAGGAAGTAATAATGAGGCAGCAGCAGGAGGAAGTAATAATGAGGCAGCAGCAGCAGGAGGAAGTAATAATGAGGCAGCAGCAGCAGGAGGAAGTAATAATAAGGCAGCAGCAGCAGCAGGAGGAAGTAATAATGAGGCAGCAGCAGCAGCAGGAGGAAGTAATAATGAGGCAGCAGGAGCAGGAGGAAGTAATAATGAGGCAGCAGCAGCAGGAGGAAGTAATAATAAGGCAGCAGCAGCAGGAGGAAGTAATAATAAGGCAGCAGCAGCAGGAGGAAGTAATAATGAGGCAGCAGCAGCAGGAGCAGGAGGAAGTAATAATGAGGCAGCAGGAGCAGGAGGAAGTAATAATGAGGCAGCAGCAGCAGGAGGAAGTAATAATAAGGCAGCAGCAGCAGGAGGAAGTAATAATGAGGCAGCAGCAGCAGGAGGAAGTAATAATGAGGCAGCAGCAGCAGGAGGAAGTAATAATGAGGCAGCAGCAGCAGGAGGAAGTAATAATGAGGCAGCAGGAGCAGGAGGAAGTAATAATGAGGCAGCAGCAGCAGGAGGAAGTAATAATGAGGCAGCAGCAGCAGGAGGAAGTAATAATGAGGCAGCAGCAGCAGCAGGAGGAAGTAATAATGAGGCAGCAGCAGCAGCAGGAGGAAGTAATAATGAGGCAGCAGCAGGAGGAAGTAATAATGAGGCAGCAGCAGCAGCAGCAGGAAGTAATAATGAGGCAGCAGCAGCAGGAAGTAATAATGAGGCAGCAGCAGCAGGAGGAAGTAATAATGAGGCAGCAGCAGCAGCAGGAGGAAGTAATAATGAGGCAGCAGCAGCAGCAGGAGGAAGTAATAATGAGGCAGCAGCAGCAGCAGGAGGAAGTAATAATGAGGCAGCAGCAGGAGGAAGTAATAATGAGGCAGCAGCAGCAGCAGGAGGAAGTAATAATGAGGCAGCAGCAGGAGGAAGTAATAATGAGGCAGCAGAAGCAGCAGGAGGAAGTAATAATGAGGCAGCAGCAGCAGGAGGAAGTAATAATGAGGCAGCAGCAGCAGGAGGAAGTAATAATGAGGCAGCAGCAGCAGGAGGAAGTAATAATGAGGCAGCAGCAGCAGGAGGAAGTAATAATGAGGCAGCAGCAGCAGGAGGAAGTAATAATGAGGCAGCAGCAGCAGGAGGAAGTAATAATGAGGCAGCAGCAGCAGGAGGAAGTAATAATGAGGCAGCAGCAGCAGGAGGAAGTAATAATGAGGCAGCAGCAGCAGGATGATGAGGAAGAGAATATTCGTGACGAGGACCTCAAGGCCAGCAACACTCATTCTTAATGAGTTCCTCAACAGGTGTGAGCCGTTAGGGAAGGAGGGAAAAGAATGAGGGAACAGGTGAGGAAGGGGGAAAGCAGGAGGAGAAAAGAGGGAGACACGGGGAAGGAAGGGAGGGAGCAGGAAGACTTAGAAAAGGGAGGGGATAGACAGGAAGTAGATCAACCAACTACATTAAACCAAGAAAATAACTGCGGTTAGCAGAGTTCACTCGTTGAACACCTGTGTTCAGATGTTCAGCGGCAGTTATACTCCAACTTCGGTTCGCATTCTTGACTGTCTCGGTGCTTGTGACATACTGCTGTGAGCATACTTGCCTGCTGTTATACTGGCCTGGCAGCATACTTGTAGGCTATCGTACTTGATCGCTAGCAGAGTGGCCTTCTAAGCATACTTTCCTGCTATCATTCTTGGGGGCTATCGTAGAGCGTATTGGTATATTAACATACAGGGGGGAGAGGGAATATGATATTTACGCACATGCGTATGTTTGCGTCGTTGGATAATTGCGTGTGCGGAGAGTTGCGTGCGTGAAGAGTTGCGTGCGTGAAGAGTTGCGTGCGTGAAGAGTTGCGTGCGTGATCTTCAGTGACCCGCGGGAGGGTAATGTCACTCTAAGCTGTTTCTAATTAGTGTGCTAATCATCTGTTTCTTCCCTCTCACTAGTGTCAACAATGCTCCTGGTCGCCAGTATGAAGTATGCATCTTACTGAGGCAGCTGGTGGTGGTGGTAGTGGTGGTGGTGGTGGTTGTACTCACCTTCATCTATACTCAAGAGGTTGTGAGGTTTAGTTTCCTTAGCATATTTTCGTAGCTGAACCCTCTTAGTTCTGGCCCCAATACTCAGCACATTTCCAGTTTTGTTTTGTTCTTCACTAAGTCTGGATTCTAGGTTTGTAAACGGATTCCCGACACGAACGCGGATACTCTGCAGGAGGTGAGAGTGGTGCATCGGAGGTGCTGTGAATATATTGTATATAAAGCTCACTTCGTCCCGCAGGTCATTCCTGGTGTACACAGGTACACAGTACACCTGTGTACACCTGTGTACACAGGTCTCACCTGGCAAGGACAGTATTGGTATACAGAGGCAGCTCCAAATCCAATTCTGAAGTAGTATCTGGAAGGAAGGCAGGAAACTATCGAGGGAAAGGGCCAAGCCATTACGACTATATAGCACTTGGAAGAGGTCAGGATAAGGATTTTAGATGGGACGAGGGGGAGGGAAGGAATGGTGCCCAAGCACACTTGGACGGTCGGGGATTGAACGCCGACCTGCATGAAGCGAGACCGTCGCTCTACCGTCCAGCCCAAGTGGCTGGGCAAGGAGTATCTGGAGCTATGTGTCTAGGTTTGTATCGCTGCGTCAGCCTTCGTAATATCAAACACTGTTTACTACTGAACAATGCAGTCTCTGAGCCATTAGAATAACATTTGCCTTGGGACAGTAAAAAAATAAAAGCCAACCACTTGGGCTGGACGGTAGAGCAACAGTCTCGCTTCATGCAGGACGGCGTTCAATCCCCTACCGTCCACAAGTGATTGGGCACCATTCCTTCCCCCCATCCCATTCCAAATCCTTATCCTGACCCCTTCCAAGTGCTATATAGTCGTAATGGCTTAGTTCTTTCTACTCATATTTACCTCGAGACAGTAAAATCCTACTAGATTTACTGATGCCTAAAACATTCCAGACCCCTGTAAGGATATAATCCATTACACAGTCTTCAGTCCTGGAAATTCTTAAATGCCTTATCTAAGCAAAGAGACGTGGTGAGCATATTTAACTTTGCTGGGTCAAAGAACTTGGGAACATATCGGGAGAAACCTGGAGTAGTGAAACCATGACAGCAGCTGACCCATGCCTCTGATGTAAAGATTCCACGTGCCCAGGGTAAACTTTTTACCCCTGTGGTATCATTACATGTGCCCAGGGGAAAGTTTTTACCCCTGTGGTATCATGATTACATGTGCCCAGGGGAAAGTTTTTACCCCTGTGGTATCATGATTACATGTGCCCAGGGGAAACTTTTTACCCCTGTGGTATCATGATTCCACGTGCCCAGGGGAAAGTTTTTACCCCTGTGGTATCATGATTCCACGTACCCAGGGGAAAGTTTTTACCCCTGTGGTATCATGATTCCACGTGCCCAGGGGAAAGTTTTTACCCCTGTGGGATCATGATTCCACGTGCCCAGGGGAAAGTTTTTACCCCTGTGGGATCATGATTCCATGTGCCCAGGGGAAAGTTTTTACCCCTGTGGTATCATGATTCCACGTGCCCAGGGGAAAGTTTTTACCCCTGTGGGATCATGATTCCATGTGCCCAGGGGAAACTTTTTACCCCTGTGGTATCATGATTACATGTGCCCAGGGGAAAGTTTTTACCCCTGTGGTATCATGATTCCACGTGCCCAGGGGAAAGTTTTTACCCCTGTGGGATCATGATTCCATGTGCCCAGGGGAAACTTTTTACCCCTGTGGTATCATGATTACATGTGCCCAGGGGAAAGTTTTTACCCTTGTGGTATCATGATTACATGTGCCCAGGGTAAACTTTTTACCCCTGTGGTATCACGATTACATGTGCCCAGGGTAAACTTTTTACCCCTGTGGTATCATGATTACATGTGCCCAGGGGAAACTTTTTACCCCTGTGGTATCATGATTACATGTGCCCAGGGGAAAGTTTTTACCCCTGTGGTATCATGATTACATGTGCCCAGGGGAAACTTTTTACCCCTGTGGTATCATGATTACATGTGCCCAGGGGAAACTTTTTACCCCTGTGGTATCATGATTCCACGTGCCCAGGGGAAACTTTTTACCCCTGTGGTATCATGATTACATGTGCCCAGGGGAAAGTTTTTACCCTTGTGGTATCATGATTACATGTGCCCAGGGTAAACTTTTTACCTTTGTGGTATCATGATTACATGTGCCCAGGGTAAACTTTTTACCCTTGTGGTATCATGATTACATGTGCCCAGGGTAAACTTTTTACCCCTGTGGTATCATGATTACATGTGCCCCGGGTAAACTTTTTACCCCTGTGGTATCATGATTACATGTGCCCAGGGGAAACTTTTTACCCCTGTGGTATCATGATTACATGTGCCCAGGGGAAAGTTTTTACCCCTGTGGTATCATGATTACATGTGCCCAGGGGAAACTTTTTACCCCTGTGGTATCATGATTACATGTGCCCAGGGGAAAGTTTTTACCCCTGTGGTATCATGATTCCACGTGCCCAGGGGAAAGTTTTTACCCCTGTGGTATCATGATTACATGTGCCCAGGGGAAACTTTTTACCCCTGTGGTATCATTACATGTGCCCAGGGGAAACTTTTTACCCCTGTGGTATCATGATTACATGTGCCCAGGGGAAACTTTTTACCCCTGTGGTATCATGATTCCACGTGCCCAGGGGAAACTTTTTACCCCTGTGGTATCATGATTACATGTGCCCAGGGGAAAGTTTTTACCCCTGTGGTATCATGATTACATGTGCCCAGGGGAAAGTTTTTACCCCTGTGGTATCATGATTACATGTGCCCAGGGAAAACTTTTTACCCCTGTGGGATCATGATTACATGTGCCCAGGGGAAAGTTTTTACCCCTGTGGGATCATGATTCCATGTGCCCAGGGGAAAGTTTTTACCCCTGTGGTATCATGATTCCATGTACCCAGGGTAAACTTTTTACCCCTGTGGTATCATGATTACATGTGCCCAGGGGAAACTTTTTACCCCTGTGGTATCATGATTACATGTGCCCAGGGGAAACTTTTTACCCCTGTGGTATCATGATTACATGTGCCCAGGGGAAACTTTTTACCCCTGTGGTATCATGATTACATGTGCCCAGGGGAAACTTTTTACCCCTGTGGTATCATGATTCCACGTGCCCAGGGGAAAGTTTTTACCCCTGTGGTATCATGATTCCATGTACCCAGGGTAAACTTTTTACCCCTGTGGTATCATGATTACATGTGCCCAGGGGAAACTTTTTACCCCTGTGGTATCATGATTCCACGTGCCCAGGGGAAAGTTTTTACCCCTGTGGTATCATGATTCCACGTGCCCAGGGTAAACTTTTTACCCCTGTGGTATCATGATTACATGTGCCCAGGGGAAAGTTTTTACCCCTGTGGTATCATGATTACATGTGCCCAGGGAAAACTTTTTACCCCTGTGGTATCATGATTACATGTGCCCAGGGGAAAGTTTTTACCCCTGTGGTATCATGATTACATGTGCCCAGGGGAAACTTTTTACCCCTGTGGTATCATGATTCCACGTGCCCAGGGGAAACTTTTTACCCCTGTGGTATCATGATTACATGTGCCCAGGGGAAACTTTTTACCCCTGTGGTATCATGATTACATGTGCCCAGGGGAAACTTTTTACCCCTGTGATATCATGATTACATGTGCCCAGGGTAAACTTTTTACCCCTGTGGTATCATGATTACATGTGCCCAGGGTAAACTTTTTACCCCTGTGGGATCATGATTCCATGTGCCCAGGGGAAACTTTTTACCCCTGTGGTATCATGATTACATGTGCCCAGGGGAAAGTTTTTACCCCTGTGGTATCATGATTACATGTGCCCAGGGGAAACTTTTTACCCCTGTGGTATCATTACATGTGCCCAGGGGAAAGTTTTTACCCCTCTGGTATCATGATTACATGTGCCCAGGGGAAAGTTTTTACCCCTGTGGTATCATGATTACATGTGCCCAGGGGAAAGTTTTTACCCCTGTGGTATCATGATTACATGTGCCCAGGGGAAACTTTTTACCCCTGTGGTATCATTACATGTGCCCAGGGGAAAGTTTTTACCCCTGTGGTATCATGATTACATGTGCCCAGGGGAAAGTTTTTACCCCTGTGGTATCATGATTACATGTGCCCAGGGGAAACTTTTTACCCCTGTGGTATCATTACATGTGCCCAGGGGAAAGTTTTTACCCCTGTGGTATCATGATTACATGTGCCCAGGGGAAAGTTTTTATAAGGTGGCTTGATGATTGCAAGTGCCCACCTATAAATCTGGGCTAAATTCCTAGTTATGCCGGGCCAATAATCATGATGGAGTTGGAGAGGAATTATTTATCAAAAATAAAATCAATCAATCAAATCACAATGGAATCTTACTCATCTTGACGCACGTGAGCAATTTTATATAATTATCTGTTAAGGAGGTACTTTGTTTAAGGTTGTCAAGGAGCCTGCCCCCACCCCACAGTCAAGGAACCACCCCCCCAAGCCACAGTCAAGGAACCTCCCCCCCAGCCACAGTCAAGGAGCCCCCCCCAGCCACAGTCAAGGAGCCCCTCCCCCCAGCCACAGTCAAGGAGCCCCCACCAGCCACAGTCAAGGAGCCCCCACCAGCCACAGTCAAGGAGCCCCCACCAGCCACAGTCAAGGAGCCCCCCCCACCAGCCACAGTCAAGGAGCCCCCACCCCAGCCACAGTCAAGGAGCCCCCCCCCCACCAGCCACAGTCAAGGAGCCCCCATCCCACAGTCAAGGAGCCCCCCCCCCAGCCACAGTCAAGGAGCCCCCCCCAGCCACAGTCAAGGAGCCCCCCCCACCAGCCACAGTCAAGGAGCCCTCCCCCAGCCACATTCAAGGAACCTCCCCCCCAGCTGGAATCCTCCAGTACCCCATGTAGTCATAGGAGGTGATGACGTCACAACGTGCCGTGCTCAGAGCAGTGACGTCACAACGAGTCGTGCCCGGAGCAGTGACGTCACAACGTGCCGTGCCCGGAGCAGTGACGTCACAACGTGCCGTGCCCGGAGCAGTGACATTACAACGTGCCGTGCCCGGAGCAGTGACGTCACAACGTGCCGTGCCCGGAGCAGTGACGTCACAATGTGCCGTGCCCGGAGCGAACGAAAATCAGGATTCTCAAGGATTTTTGTTTTTGGTAACTGATTGTGTGTGTGTGTGAGTGTGTGTGTGTGTGTGTGTGTGTGTGTGTGTGTGTGTGTGTGTGTGTGTGTGTGTGTGTGTGTGTTTACTAGTTGTTGTGTTTTTACGGGGGTTGAGCTTTGCTCTTTCGGCCCGCCTCTCAACTGTCAATCAACTGTTTACTAACTACTTTTTTTTTTTTTTTTTTTTTTTTTCCACACCACACACACACACCCCAGGAAGCAGCCCGTGACAGCTGACTAACTCCCAGGTACCTATTTACTGCTAGGTAACAGGGGCATTCAGGGTGAGAGAAACTTTGCCCATTTGTTTCTGCCTCGTGCGGGAATCGAACCCGCGCCACAGAATTACGAATCCTGCACGCTATCCACCAGGCTACGAGACCCCTTTGTGTGTGTGTGTGTACTCACCTAGTTGTGCTTGTGGAGGGTGTTTGAGCTCCGGCTCTCTGGCCCCGCCGCTTAACAGTCAATCCACTGGTGTACAGGTCCCCCGAGCCTATTGGGCTCCGTCATATCTACATTTCAATCTGTGCACGAAGTCTGCCTCCCTCACATTTCACACTGCCTAATACATAGAAAATTCTCTCTAATGTATCTGTGATTCGCTTGGGTACCAAAGTGCCCATCTGGACGTGGTGTGTGGGTACCAATGGTCGCTAAATCATACCCCCACACCAACCAACATCTTCTAACTTCAGGTCCCCACCCAATTCAACCCTAAATCCCACACCCAAACTATCCCTAGACCCGTTTCAGCAAGCTACGCCCACACCAAGCCACGCCCAACCCAGCAACAAGCCTTAAACTCCTGCCACACACAATACTAAGCCTCTCCCCGGCCAAACGCAACAAGCAAGCAAGGAACCTACTCAACATTGTGCAACAAACAATGTTTGGTGGTGATTGTATACAATAATCTGGGTGTAACAGTTGCACAGACTGTCTGGTGGGACAGACAGTGTGTCGTGGGATAGTGTGTGATGGGACAGACAGAGTGTGGCGGGACAGTATGCCCGCAGGCACGTGAGGACGTGAAGGTAGCAGGGCAAAGGTACACTTCCGTGCCCACGGCTTAAACGCCCCTCGCCCACCACCTGTCTCCTACACATCTCCACCTGCTGCCCACCCCCTGCCGCCCACCGCCTGCCACCCCTCCCAGCAACCCACCCCCACTCACCCACCCGCCCCCCTAACAATCTAATCCACCCAACAACCGAAACTCACATTCACACCAAAACAAAGCCACCCAGCCCCACCCAACCCAAAGCCACCCAGCCCCACCCAACCCAAAGCCACCTTCAACCTCAATCGAGTCAACCTCAGCACCAAGGAAGGAACCCACTCAACCCCCTCCTCCAACCCCCCACCCCTCACCATCCCACTCTTCCTTCCTAATTTCCACAATTTGCTTTCTAGGAAAAGGAGAGGGAAGGAGGAGGAAGGAGAGGGAAGGAGGAGGAAGGAGAGGGAAGGAGGAAGAGGAGAAGGACAAGGAAGAGGGGGGGGGGAGGCAGAGAACTAGTGGGGGACGAGGAGGACGCAGAAAATAAAAATTAGATAAAATAAAAATAAAAAAACCCGGTTTACTTATATAAGAGTCGCTCCCTCCCTCCCCAAACCTATATCCCCTTCTCTCCCCTCCCCATCCCTTCCCTTCCCTCCCCTCCCCTTCCCATAAACCCTCCCCCCCCCATCCTCTAGTCAGCAAGAAACATCACTGGAGCGTAAAACATAATCAAAGGCTCCAAGCTCCGAGTTATTGTATTTTACTCTGTCTAGATTGAGTCTGGGAGGGCCCAGTGGGCCACACCTGTGTCTGGGAGGGCCAAGTGGGCCACACCTGTGTCTGGGAGGGCCCAGTGGGCCACACCTGTGTCTGGGAGGGCCCAGTGGGCCACACCTGTGTCTGGGAGGGCCCAGTGGGCCACACCTGTGTCTGGGAGGGCCCAGTGGGCCACACCTGTGTCTGGGAGGGCCCAGTGGGCCACACCTGTGTCTGGGAGGGCCCAGTGGCCTGCACCTGTGTCTGGGAGGGCCCAGTGGGCCACACCTGTGTCTGGGAGGGCCCAGTGGGCCACACCTGTGTCTGGGAGGGCCCACTGGGCCACACACCTGTGTCTGGGAGGGCCCACTGGTCCACACACCTGTGTCTGGGAGGGCCCACTGGGCCGCACCTGTGTCTGGGAGGGCCCACTGGGCCACACACCTGTGTCTGGGAGGGCCCACTGGGCCGTACCTGTGTCTGGGAGGGCCCACTGGGCCGCACCTGTGTCTGGGAGGGCCCACTGGGCCGCACCTGTGTCTGGGAGGGCCCACTGGGCCGCACCTGTGTCTGGGAGGGCCCACTGGGCCGCACCTGTGTCTGGGAGGGCCCAGTGGCCCGCACCTGTGTCTGGGAGGGCCCAGTGGGCCACACCTGTGTCTGGGAGGGCCCAGTGGCCCGCACCTGTGTCTGGGAGGGCCCAGTGGGCCACACCTGTGTCTGGGAGGGCCAAGTTGACGTTATTATTATATTATATATGATTATTATATGGATTACCCGGCGGTACCCAGGTCTTCTCTCTCTCTCTCTCTCTCTCTCTCTCTCTCTCTCTCTCTCTCTCTCTCTCTCTCTCTCTCTCTCTCTTCCCCTCTTCATCTTCTCATTCCACTACCTCCCCAATCTAGCCCCTCACTCTTTACTTTTACCCTCCCACTCTTCTCTCCTCCTCTTCCTTCTCTCGACTCTCCCTTCCCATCTTTATCTCTTTGCCTCTGCCAGAGACATTGTAACCAGAATTAACTCGCACTCATCGTGTTGAAGTGAGATCAAGATCAAATGCAGGAACAAACAGCCTAAGTAATCATAAACAACTACGGCAGACAGATCCGCGATTTAATATCAGGTTTCACGAAAATTGCCTAGATGGGGGTCGCTATTGATGCCGATTTTTCTCCAATCACTGCGTTTAATTTGTTACAACGAAGTATCGACCATCGCATGAGCCGAAAAACCACCTACAGCCACTAACTTTTTACCTTACGGGCCATTTATAGCTTGGTTCACAGGATAAGGCGAACACCACTCACAGAATCTGGTTGATGATAGTGCCTGGTGACTCTGTGGGCCCCCGGGGGGCTCTGTGGCGCCCCCGGGGGGCTCTGTGGCGCCCCCGGGGGGCTCTGTGGGGTCCCTGGGGGGTTCTGTGGGCCCCCGGGGGGCTCTGTGGGGTCCCTGGGGGGTTCTGTGGGCCCCTGGCTACAATACCGTGCGTGTATGAATGAAGGTCAAGGAGAGACCCAATACTTGTGTCGGTGTATTATTCAACCAAATGTGACCTACATCCTTTATCAGGGTGGTGAAACAATGATAATTTGTCTCAGTAATGGTAATGATAATAAGAAACTAAATTAAGAGAGAGAGAGAGAGAGAGAGAGAGAGAGAGAGAGAGAGAGAGAGAGAGAGAGAGAGAGAGAGAGAGAGAGAGAGAGAGAGACAGGGGGGGGGTAGGGGGGTAGGGCAGGAAGCCTTCAAGACGTACCTGCAGGTGAATGTCAGAAATGATGCCGGAACTGACATGTCACCGCAAGTGAAATCTCTGCTTTATTGATGCTGTAAGCAGCGTCAGTGGCGGAGGAGGAGGAGGAGGAGGCGGAGGAGAGCAGGAGGAGGAGGAGGAAGAGTTGGAGGAGGAAGAGATGGAGGAGGAAGACATGGAGGAGGAAGAGATGGAGTCCGTGGTTATTTTGGAAGTTAATGGTTGCGAGAATTCCGCTCGGGAGCCATTGTCGGTTCACCTAGACACGTCTTTGTACTGCTCTCTCTCTCTCTCTCTCTCTCTCTCTCTCTCTCTCTCTCTCTCTCTCTCTCTCTCTCTCTCTCTCTCTCTCTCCCTCCCCCCTCTCTCTCCCTCCCCCCCTCTCTCTCCCTCCCCCTCTCTCTTTCTCTCATTAGAAAAGGAGAAGTATCTGTAGACATGACCCTCAAATCTAATGCCAGAGGTACACATTATAAGAATAACATCAGCGGCATGTGTCAAATTGGCTAACCACCTTGTTGCCACCAGGAACCTGTTGAAAGGAAACTTCTGGAATCTATATACAACCTATGCGAGACCCGCTCTCATATATGCAGCCATAGCATAAAACACTCCTAAAATAATATATATATATATATATATATATATATATATAAACAAGAAAACCACCTGGCTCGTTCTGAACTGTAAGGCTTGAGCTACGAGGAAAGTCTAAGGAAGCAACACCTCACCACAATAGAGTAGAGGAGAAATAGAGTAGACATGATAACGATATATAAAATTCTAAGGTGTGTTGATAAAGTAGACGAGGTATTCCATGGTGGCCTGTAGTAGTAACAAACTCGCCTCTTCCCTTACGAGCGATTTAGCCTGGATTCGAACCCTCACCGGGAACACTGAGTGGGCGCCTGAGGTAGGGACAAGCGGCCGTCCCTGGAAACACAAACCGTAACTGTCTTTATTTTCCGCTTGTTACAACTTGTAATAAAGTTGTTACATCTTGGCTTAACGTGTTTATGACGTATTAGAACGTTGTTACAACTTGCTATATTGGTTGTTATAACTGGTTAGGAGGTGTTCAAACTTGTTCGAACGTTGTACCAACGTCGTAGTTTCGGTGTGTGTTTGGTGGGGTGGGGGCTCATAGAAGGAAATTAGAGACAGATGAGTCCGGTTATGGCTCCTTTTATCCAGGTCACTGATGCTACCAACACCTTGAGAAAGCCTACAATAATGTTGAGTTTTAAATTATATAATTTACCTGCAATTATTCACTCAGATTGTAATTTCGAGGTGATAATTCACTAGTAATCAAATCCAAGTAGTAATTCTGTTATATAATAATTCATCATGATAATTACTACTGTAAAGAAAAAAAATTATGACAACTTTTGGGATAGTTATAAAAAATAAATGATATATATATAATATATATAATATATATATATATATATATATATATATATATATATATATATATATATATATATATATATATAACTGAAAACTCACACCCCAGAAGTGACTCGAACCCATACTGCCAGGAGCAACGCAAACTGGTATGTACAGGGACGCCTTAATCCGCTTGACCATCACGACCGGACATAAGGAAGTGATAGCCGAAGCTATTTGAACCACTTCCCCGCCGGCACTCGGATGGTAATCTTGGGCATAGCATTTTATCAAATCACCTCATTCTTTGGGGCACACGTGAGGAACACAAATGCAAACAAGCCTGAATGGTCCCCAGGACTATATACAACTGAAAACTCACACCCCAGAAGTGACTCGAACCCATACTGCCAGGAGCAACGCAAACTGGCATAGTTGTATATAGTCCTGGGGACCATTCAGGCTTGTTTGCATTTGTGTTCCTCACGTGTGCCCCAAAGAATGAGGTGATTTGATAAAATGCTATGCCCAAGATTACCATCCGAGTGCCGGCGGGGAAGTGGTTCAAATAGCTTCGGCTATCACTTCCTTATGTCCGGTCGTGATGGTCAAGCGGATTAAGGCGTCCCTGTACATACCAGTTTGCGTTGCTCCTGGCAGTATGGGTTCGAGTCACTTCTGGGGTGTGAGTTTTCAGTTGTATATAGTCCTGGGGACCATTCAGGCTTGTTTGCATTTGTGTTCCTCACGTGTGCCCCAAAGAATGAGGTGATTTGATAAAATGCTATGCCCAAGATTACCATCCGAGTGCCGGCGGGGAAGTGGTTCAAATAGCTTCGGCTATCACTTCCTTATGTCCGGTCGTGATGGTCAAGCGGATTAAGGCGTCCCTGTACATACCAGTTTGCGTTGCTCCTGGCAGTATGGGTTCGAGTCACTTCTGGGGTGTGAGTTTTCAGTTGTATATAGTCCTGGGGACCATTCAGGCTTGTTTGCATTTGTGTTCCTCACGTGTGCCCCAAAGAATGAGGTGATTTGATAAAATGCTATGCCCAAGATTACCATCCGAGTGCCGGCGGGGAAGTGGTTCAAATAGCTTCGGCTATCACTTCCTTATGTCCGGTCGTGATGGTCAAGCGGATTAAGGCGTCCCTGTACATACCAGTTTGCGTTGCTCCTGGCAGTATGGGTTCGAGTCACTTCTGGGGTGTGAGTTTTCAGTTGTATATAGTCCTGGGGACCATTCAGGCTTGTTTGCATATATATATATATATATATATATATATATATATATATATATATATATATATATATATATATATATATATATATATATATATATATATTGTTGGCGATAATTGCATCAAATGAGCATCTTTTGATGATAATTCCTTGATAATTTCCAGCGGTAATTGACAAGGACGCTCTCTCTCCCAGTGATAATTCCCCGGCTCTATGAAGGGACACCAGAAGGGCGCTCAGCGGGCCTCAAGGATAACAAGGCTGTTGCTGATTGCCATCATGTTCAACCCGAGAGCTCTTACTCCCACGCCCGCACGCGTCCGGCTACACCCATACGCGTTCGGTTACGTCCGGCTATGCTTGCATGCGTCCGGCTATGCTTGCATGCGTCCGGCTATGCTTGCATGCGTCCGGCTATGCTTGCATGCGTCCGGCTATGCTTGCATGCGTCCGGCTATGCCTGCATGCGTCCGGCTATGCTTGCATGCGTCCGGCTATGCTTGCATGCGTCCGGCTATGCTTGCATGCGTCCGGCTATGCCTGCATGCGTCAGGTTACGTCCAGGTATGCCTGCATGCGTCAGGTTACGTCCAGGTATGCTTGCATGCGTCAGGTTACGTCCAGGTATGCCTGCATGCGTCAGGTTACGTCCGGCTATGCTTGCATGCGTCAGGTTACGTCCAGGTATGCTTGCATGCGTCAGGTTACGTCCAGGTATGCCTGCATGCGTCAGGTTACGTCCGGCTATGCTTGCATGCGTCAGGTTACGTCCAGGTATGCCTGCATGCGTCAGGTTACGTCCAGGTATGCTTGCATGCGTCAGGTTACGTCCAGGTATGCCTGCATGCGTCAGGTTACGTCCGGCTATGCTTGCATGCGTCAGGTTACGTCCAGGTATGCCTGCATGCGTCAGGTTACGTCCAGGTATGCCTGCATGCGTCAGGTTACGTCCGGCTATGCCTGCATGCGTCAGGTTACGTTCAGGTATGCCTGCATGCGTCAGGTTACGTCCAGGTATGCCTGCATGCGTCAGGTTACGTCCAGGTATGCCTGCATGCGTCAGGTTACGTCCAGGTATGCCTGCATGCGTCAGGTTACGTCCAGGTATGCCAGCATGCGTCAGGTTACGTCCAGGTATGCCTGCATGCGTCCGGCTACGCCCGCATATATATTCGGTTATATATCTGTACGCCTTAGAAGCGTATCCGCCAATCCTGAACGGCAAACTTCGCGTGACTGTTTCTAACCATTGACTCCCTTACAACAGCGGTCGTGCATTCAGAATGCTTCTTGAAGACTATAGTTAAGCAGGAAATAGTCTGGCGTTTTCAGGTAGCCAGAACCAAGCCAATTTCATCCTATAAACTATGAAATGCTTCTGAATATATTCCTTACCTGAATGTACCTGTGATTTTAGGATTCGATTTTAAGATCCTCCTTCCTTTATAGGTCTCGGTTTCGACTGGATAAGGAGTCCACGATGGGCTGAAATTGTGTCACTTTCATTTCGTATGTGTGGGAAGGGGCATTTACCTGGAGTTTACCTGGAGAGGGTTTCGGTAGTTCTTCTACTCCAGGAGCCAGGCCCGGGGCCAGGCTCGACGTGGGATGACTTGATCCAACATGCTGTTGCTTGGAGTGGCCCACAAGCCCACCTTTTCACTACAACCCGTTTATCTAGTTGCTTTTTTAAAAAAAACTCACAGTTTTTCAAGCAAAATTTCTAATGTTTTAGCCCTATTATTGTGTCCTTCCACTTGGCCTGGACGGTAGAGCGACGGTCTCGCTTCCTGCAGGTCGGCGTTTAATCTCCGACCGTCCAAGTGGTTGGGCACCATTCCTTTCCCCCCCCCCCCCCGTCCCATCTCAAATCCTTATCCTGACCCCCTTACAAGCACTATATAGTCGTAATGGCTTGACGCTTTCCCGTGATAGTTCCTTTCCCTCTATTACTGTGAATTATTCTCAGCAGGTGTATGTACCAACCTGTATGTGACTCGGTAGGGTTAGTTATTATTAAATGTTCAGATTCAGATTCAGATTCAGATTCAGATGTTTATTCAGGTAAGGTATATACATACAAGTGATGTTACATTAATGGATTGATATATAGATAGAGCTAGTACATACAATGCCTAAAGCCACTATTACGCAATGCGTTTCGGGCAAAACAAGGGTTTTCGGGTTCCTTTACAAATGTACTGAATCCGTAAAAATAATTAATTGTAGCGTTATGTTTTTCTTTGTGTATATCAAGGGAACATTATTGAGGGCCTCCTGGCAGTCTAGAAACATGCAGGTCACCCGTCCTTACGTTTAATGACTCTGTGATACAACACTAATACTAGCAATGTTCTCCTTGGCTATGTTGATGAGAAGAGGCATTATTTACTGGGCGTTGGTCCAGGAATCACTTACACAAGCATACAAGGTTCGCGAAGCTGCTACACACACACACACACACACACACACACACACACACACACACACTTACACATACACACACACACACACACACACACACACACACACACACATACACACACACACACACACATACACACACACACACACACACACACATACACACACACACACACACACACACACACACACACACACACACATACACACACACACACACACACACACACACACACACACACACACACACACTCCTCCCGCTCCATTGGCAGTGCAGCAACGCAGCCATAAGGGCATGAATATAAGAATCAATCCCTCTCAGTTGACTGTGAACCACAGGATTTCAGCAACCTGTCGGAGGACTGGTTGATCCTTTGTCACCTTCCTAGTGTCACCGTCAGCACCTGCTCTGGCGCCTACGCCAGCCGCCCGTGGCCGCCCCCGGGAGGGAATGACCCCAGGGGACTCCGGAACACGTGGCTGTAAGTTACAGCACCGCTCCTGTGCCAGGTAAGTCCACTACGGGCTCACCATAGCCCGTGCTACTTGCCCCGCTCCTGTGCCAGGTAAGTCCACTACGGGCTCACCATAGCCCGTGCTACTTGCCCCGCTCCTGTGCCAAGTAAGTCCACTATGGGCTCACCATAACCAGTGCTACTTGCCCCGCTCCTGTGTCAGATAAGTCCACTACGGGCTCACCATAGCCCGTGCTACTTGCCCCGCTCCTGTGCCAGGTAAGTCCGCTACGGGCTCACCATAGCCCGTGATACTTGCCCCGCTCCTGTGCCGGGTAAGTCCACTACGGGCTCACCATAGCCCGTGCTACTTGCCCCGCTCCTGTGCCAGGTAAGTCCGCTACGGGCTCACCATAGCCCGTGATACTTGCCCCGCTCCTGTGTCAGGTAAGTCCGCTACGGGCTCACCATAGCCCGTGATACTTGCCCCGCTCCTGTGCCGGGTAAGTCCACTACGGGCTCACCATAGCCCGTGCTACTTGCCCCGCTCCTGTGCCAGATAAGTCCACTACGGGCTCACCATAGCCCGTGCTACTTGGAACGTTTTGTTCCCAGTAGCTGAATCTAAAACAATAACAACAATGTGTCTGTAGGCAAGACCTTGTGCTCCTTACAACACTTTAACATACCTGCTGTAGACTTTCCAAAATATTAAATATCTCACAAAATTGTGGATATTCTTCAACAATTATATCTGAACAATCACTGTAACAAACAATCAGGTTTATTCAGACTAACCTTAGAGCTACGGGACATTAATTTCCCAAGTTTGCCTTAAATCCAAATGAATAGAGTAGGATTTAAGACGTGACCATATTGTCACCGCTCTACGTCATCGCTACGCTTTAAATAAATCTAACCCAACCCAACCTAACCCATCCTAACCTAACCTAACCCCTCCTAACCTAACCTAACCCCTCCTAACCTAACCTAACCCCTCCTAACCTAACCCCTCCTAACCTAACCCCTCCTAACCTAACCTAACCACTCCTAACTTTACCTAACGCTCCTAACCTAACCCCTCCTAACCTTACCTAATCCCTCCTAACGTAACCTAACCCTTCCTAACCTAACCTAACCCCTCCTAACCTAACCTAACCCCTCCTAACCTAACCTAACCCCTCCTAACCTAACCTAACCCCTCCTAACCCCTCCTAACCTAACCTAACCCCTCCTAACCTAACCTAACCCCTCCTAACCTAACCTAACCCCTCCTAACCTAACCTAACCCCTCCTAACCTTACCTAACCCTTCCTAACCTAACCAAAATAAGAATACAACTTCGTGTATCATAGATGAGATGCACAAGGTGTGTGACATCACCTTGCCATCACAATTATATTCCGGTTCAGACTTTAGATCCTCCCGTGTGAAGTAGCGAGCGGCCCCACAGGATAACTACTTAGGAGGCGTCGACATCCCCCAGATGGGCGTCTCCTGCCGCTGCCACAGAGCAGAGATTAGTTCCCCGCTGACAGCTTCCGCACAGCTGACACCTGCTTCTCACCTGAGACAACAAGGGATTGGGGAAAGAGGGAGAGAGGGAGAGAGAGAGAGACAGAGAGAGACAGAGAGAGAGAGAGAGAGAGAGGAGAGAGAGAGAGAAGGAAGATAAAGATCACGGGAAAGGAAAGAGCTGTGAACAGAGGATAGGTTTTATTGATTTTATTATTATTACTATTGTTCTACCACAGACGTGGCCATACATTTACAATGCTAACTAGGGTATATCAATTTTCTTCTGTCCTCCATAGACAGGTAGAGTAAGAGGAGAGAAGAGGCTTATAGGTAGAAATAGAAGACCTGATGAAGAGGAGAGAGAGGGAGAGAGAGAACGCCACATATAGATACAAAGAGATCTAAACAGACACAGACCAGATATAACCAAAGTTTACCACAAGCAGAGCTATATTTGTAAACACGTGTCCCTTCGTGGCGCGAGTTTAAAGATCAGTTTCAAGAGAAAGTACGACCAGAAACACAAGGAACAAATATAATTTAATAATCTGACCAGGGAATGGACAGGCGGGACAAGAAACTAATACTTTACAGTGAAACAACATCCAGGTCACTACAGACAGACAGACAGACAGACAGACAGACAGGTAGACAGAGAATATCAAATCCCCATCTTACCAAGACTTACAAAAATTTCACCACTAGACGCCCGTTCATGAACGCCAATAATATGATGTGTGAACGTGATCAACAAGAACGTAAACAAAGACTAACGCCCATGTTTTTGCTCTCGGGAACGTGTGTACATTTTTGCGTCACCTCCAGCCACGATCAGGTAACATACTGCATGTGTAAAGGAACAAAATGTATATGTTTATCACTCAGAATGTTCAGTAATATGCTTATTGCTTGTGATGTGTATATATATACACATGAAAACGTTGTACTGAACGGAGTGAGAATAGCTTGAGCTACCTCATCACCTCTGTGTGTATTTAGACCTCAAAAAACTTATTTCAATTTCAATTTCCAACTACAAGTACCTTGTTCTTAACAGCCCGGACAGCACAGGGAAGCCGGTTAGTGCTATCTGGCCGCGCACCGGCTCCTCTTGAACCAGGTGATTACCTCTGTTAACGAGGAATCAGGTGATAGTGTGTGTGTATACACTGTAACAGCTGTTTGTCTGTGTTTACCTTGTATCAGCTGATAGGTCGTGTTTACGTTGTATCAGCTGATAGTTTGTGGTTTCATTATATGACATCCATAGGGTATGAAGAAAGAATGTTAGTGGTCGTTTTAACATCGATATGAGAGAGAGAGAGAGAGAGAGAGAGAGAGAGAGAGAGAGAGAGAGAGAGAGAGAGAGAGAGAGAGAGAGAGAGAGAGAGTGTGAGAGAGAGAGAGAGAGAGAGAGAGAGAGAGAGAGAGAGAGAGAGAGAGAGAGAGAAAGAATAGAAAAATGTTCACAATGAGAACAAGAAACTTTTGATAGAAACTTGAGAAACAATTGAACTATAAAAATGCTAAAAAAAAAGCTTTTTAGCGCAAAAGTAGTCAGACAATAGAATGAACTAATCGAGCAAGTTTTAGAAACCAAATCCATTCATAATTTTAAAAGTAGATGTAATAGAAAAATAGGTCGAGAAACATTGCATTAGACAATCGGCGGCTGGAAAGACGGTGGTGGTGGAGTTCAAGAGCTAAAGCTCGATACTACACGAACAAAAAGTACAGTGAAAATAAATTAGCGTATACACAATCCACCAACGTCCAACTAAAATAAAAAAAATCCCGTCAGAATCAAATAGTGTCGATTACTGTAACACACACACACATACACCAGTGAGGGCCTGGTAGCCTGTTGGATAGCGCGCAGGACTCGTAATTCTGTGGCGCGAGTTCGATTCCCGCACCTGGCAGAAACAAATGGGCAAAGTTTCTTTCACCCTGAATGTTACCTAGCAGTAAATAGGTACCTGGGAGTTAGTCAGCTGTCTGGGGCTGCTTCCTGGTGTGTGTGTGTGTGTGTGTGTGTGTGTGTGTGTGTGTGTGTGTGTGTGTGTGTGTGTGTGTGTGTGTGTGTGTGTGGTGTTGAGGAAAAAAGAAAAAAGTAGTTAGTAAACAGTTGATTGACAGTTGAGAGGCGGGCCGAAAGAGCAAAGCTCAACCCCAACAAACACAACTAGGTGAATACACATGTGCGTTACTTCACCAGCTGAACGAATGATGTCAACTCTCTTTCTCTGACTCTAAACTTCAAATATGCACACTCAGTTCCTGCACAAACGATAACATCTGCCGGAGAGGGGCGCTCTTCGGGGGCATTCCGGGGGCATTCCGGGGGCATTCCGGGGGCATTCCGGGGGCATTCCGGGGGCATTCCGACGTATGAATATACCGTATCCTGGTATAAAAGTAGCAGAAGTGTTCATACAAGCAGCAGACCCCCAACAGCACCAATGCCAACAGCATTAATATCACCGCCACCACCACCACCACCACCAGCACCACCACCACCACCACCACCACCACCACCATCACCACCACCACCACCACCACCAGCACCACCACCACCACCACCACCACCACCATCACCACCACCACCACCACCACCACCACCACCACCACCACCACCATCACCACCACCACCACCACCACCAGCACCACCACCACCACCAAAAGCACCAGAAGAACCACCAGCAGCACCAGCACTACCACCACCACCAGGATTTCCTACTCTTCATAACCCACCAAACCAAAAAAAAAGAGTTCCCATCACTCCAAACCATTATCATCACCCCATACATTAACCCCATTCCCCATCACCTGACGAGTCATTCCGACAGCCTTTAGCAATCATCACCATCTTCAACCATCTCCATCCCTCTCAACACACCAAGAGTCATCATTCATCAACACCATCTTTCACCATCGTCCCACTCCTCACCACCACCACCCCCATCCCTCCAGCCACCATCACAATCACTATACACTCACTATCTCCCACTTTACCTGGCTACACCACCACCATCACCCATCTAGCTACAGTGTCTAGTATACTCACTCGGGGAAATTCCATGAGTCACTTCCGCTGAGTCACAAACACTGGGAGACCTCCGCCTGGTATGTGGTTTGTTGGTGCTCGTATTCCTAATGCCTTTGTTTTTGTTCATCTGACTGTTTTTGTTCGGTTTGATTTTTTGGGGGAGGGGGTGGCTTTCTGGTATGCTGTGTGTGTGTTTGTGTGTGTGTGTACTCACCTAGTTGTGTTTGCGGGGGTTGAGCTCTGGCTCTTTGGTCCCGCCTCTCAACCGTCAATCAACAGGTGTATCAACTGTGTGTGTGTGTGTGTGTGTGTGTGTGTGTGTGTGTGTGTGTGTGTGTGTGTGTGTGTGTGTGTGTGTGTGTGTGTGTGTGTGTGTGTATTTACTATTTGTATCTCCAGAATTGAGCTATTAGCTCTTGGACCACACACCCAGGAAGCAGCCCCGCAGCAGCTGTCTAACTCCTAAGTACCTATTTACTGCTAGGTGAACAGGAGCACCAGGGGGTGAAAGAAACTCTGCCCATTTGTTTCTGCCTCTGCTGGAGATCGAACCCCGGACCCTAGGATTACGAATCCCGAGCGCGGTCCACTCAGCCACTGTGGACGGAGGAGGCCCTCTCTTCTACGCCCCCAGGTATGCTGTTCCGTCTACTCTGGCCACAGTCACGCTGATTAGGCGCTTCCTTACATCTATCTCTACGGCTTTTCTGCGTCTCCAGCTTCCATCTCAATCCATCCTATCTTTCCATTGCTTCTTGGGCTGAACATTGCCGCGTATGGCAAGCAGTGTAGCAGGTCTCTCTCCGGTGTCTGGACGGACACAGGGCGTCCCTCTCCGGTGTCTGGACGGACACAGGGCGTCCCTCTCCGGCGTCTGGACAGACACAGGGTGTCCCTCTCCGGCGTCTGAACGGACACAGGGCGTCCCTCTCCGGGCCCTCTCCGGCGTCTGGACAGACACAGGGCGTCCCTCTCCGGCGTCTGAACGGACACAGGGCGTTCCTCTCCGGGCCCTCTCCGGCGTCTGGACGGACACAGAGCGTCCCTCTCCGGCGTCTGAACGGACACAGGGCGTCCCTCTCCGGCGTCTGAACGGACACAGGGCGTCCCTCTCCGGCGTCTGGACAGACACAGGGCGTCCCTCTCCGGCGTCTGGGCAGACACAGGGCGTCCCTCTCCGGCGTCTGAACGGACACAGGGCGGTCTCGTAAATAGAAGAAAACAAATAACAGAGTGAGGGCGCCAGGCGGTCAGTGCACAACACGAACGTCGGAACGTTGGGTCAAACGGGCCCGCCACACGCTCGGTCGACACGCTCCAGCTTGACACTTCGTAATGTGTTTACGGTTCCCGGGCGCTAATTCCTTCCAGGGCGGGGAAGACTTCCCGTCGTCTCGCTTCGTATTTACCCGTGACTCAGCACCGGACGATAAGGACGAATTCTCTTGAATTCATACCTGGATTTTGCTCGGTAATTGTGGATTGGGAGAGAAGTGGCGGTACTCTCTGTTAGACTAATTATGACTCTTCTATCTCAATTGCACCCCTCCCTCCCTCCCTCTTTTCTCCCCCTACATTCCTGACTCCCTTTTATTCATCATTATCCCACTCCGCCGACGACAACTCCGCCACAGGGGAAATAAATCCTTCGTGGGTGGGTAACCAGGTAGAGGAAGGGTGAGTGGGGAGACGGGGGCGAATGGGGGTGGAAGAGAAGGGATAGGATGGGGTAAATGGTCAAAGGGAAAGGAGGGGGGATGGGGAATGTGGTGGTCTTTCTTCTGTCGTCTTGTTATGTCTAACTCAGAGGTAGGGAGGAGACAGGTCACAAGAGTAGGGAAGACGGTGTGTGTGTGTGTGTGTGTGTGTGTGTGTGTGTGTGTGTGTGTGTGTGTGTGTGTGTGTGTGTGTGTGTGTGTGTACTCACCTAGTTGTGTTTGCAGGGGTTGAGCTCTGGCTCTTTGGTCCCGCCTCTCAACCGTCAATCAACAGGTGTACAGATTCCTGAGCCTATTGGGCTCTCATATATATATTTGAAACTGTGTATGGAGTCAGCCTCCACCACATCACTTCCACACATCACTGTGTGTGTGTGTGTGTGTGTGTGTGTGTGTGTGTGTGTGTGTGTGTGTGTGTGTGTGTGTGTGTGTGTGTGTTTACTTACACTTGCTTGCTCCTTCTTGAGGTTATCTTGAGATGATTTTCGGGGCTTTTAGTGTCCCCGCGGCCCGGTCCTCGACCAGGCCTCCACCCCCAGGAAGCAGCCCGTGGCAGCTGACTAACACCCAGGTACCTATTTTACTGCTAGGTAACAGGGGGCATAGGGTGAAAGAAACTCTGCCCATTGTTTCTCACCGGCGCCTGGGATCGAACCCGGGACCACAGGATCACAAGTCCAGCGTGCTGTCCGCTCCTTCCGACCAGTTCCAGTCCTTCTTACCCACTGTGGATTTTCCGCCTCCGCCTCTCAGATATTCTAGCACGCTTCTGGTTATCAATACTTTATAAGAAACAGTTTCAAAGTATAATGAAATCACAATATCTTGATCTATGAGAAAATCCTTTGGAGTAGTGCAATGGGATTCAACTCGCGTGCTGGGTATCTCCCCAAAACCACAAGACATCAGGTTGCAGTATTTTTAGGCCCGTCGTGGTCCAGTTTCAAAGAATACTCAGTCAGCTTATTCTTCCCCTCTCATGTTAAATTAAAGAGATTCTATTGAAGACTGACTATATTTTATTTAGTAGACTTTGCCAGCTTGGAACTCGTGCTCAGTCTTTGTTATGAAGTCTGCTTTCTCCAGAGACTTTATTAGTCTTTGTCGTTACTTTCTCCATTGTCTTAAAAAAAAAGTAGACACGCAGTTACCAGCCTCTTGCCTCTCTTACTTGAAGGGGTAGGGGATTATCAGGGGAAAGTGCTAAGCCATTACGACTATTTAGCACTTGGAAGGGGTCAAAATAAGGATTTGGGATGGGACGGAGGGAAGGAATGGTGCCCAGCCACTTGGACGGTCGGGGATTGAACGCCGATCTGCCTGAAGCGAGACCGTCGCTCTACCGTCCAGACAATTGCTAATTGTCAACTGTGTGGGAGTTCAGCTATCTCTAGTGTTGTGATGTGATGACAAAAGAACAAAGGAAACTGAAGAAGCTTATGTGTCAACATAGAATCAGACTCAAAGTCTTCATACGTAACAACTTGTATAAAGCGTCACAATTCTGGCTGGCCTTGAACACTGAACAGGTGCACACTGAACATTATAGTGAAAAACAGTCTTCCATTTTTAGACAGTGTATAACATTCAACTATTTGAGTCTTAATATGTATTGGCAATATACTGTCAATCCAATTCAATTTTTTGTTTAGTTATATCCACTCAAACACGTCTCTATGCACAAGTGGATGTAACACTGGCTTTATCGCGAGAACAGAAGAACGTCAATTTCAGAACACAGACAACAAACATTCAGACGTAATAATATATATATAAACGAAAACAAAGGTTTATTGGCGATGAGTCACAATAACGTGGCTAAAGTATGTTGACCAGACCACACACTAGAAAATGAAGGGACGACGACGTTTCGGTCCGTCCTGGACTATTCAAAGTCGATTGTGAGAATCGGCTTGAGAATGGTCCAGAACGGACCGAAACGTCGTCGTCCCTTCATTTTCTAGTGTGTGGATTGATCAACAAGGGTTTATTCTGAACGTTGTTCCGGAAACGTTACAGCATATGCAGCGCCAATATGTAATCCCCATCATGTGGAGAACACTAACAAATTGAGAAAATACAGGAACTTGCCACGAAACATTTGCAAGACACAAGGAAGCTGAACTATGTGGGCACATTGTGGGAACTCATTCTAAGGACAGAAAAAACATCAGAAATGACATGGACATAACATATAAAATTCAAAGTGAAATTCATAGCGTAAATATCGTCTTTTTTGTTTGCTGATGAGGTAAAATAGAATCAGTAAGCGAAGTTATGAACACAGATGAGTCAGCTGTAAGAAAGTACTCTTAGGCAGCGAGGGGGGGGGGGGGGATGGAGGAGGGAGAGGGAAGCTAAGATAATGGACTGGGAACAAAGATTTAGTAAGAACCAAGAGTGTCTCTGCATCACAGACAAGTACGCCAGTGTATTAGACTATCGGGAGTCTAATACACTACGTAAGGTAGTGTATTAGAGTCTAATACACTACGTAAGGTAGTGTATTAGAGTCTAATACACTACGTAAGGTAGTGTATTATCTAGATAATACACTACGTAAGGTAGTGTATTATCTACGCCTTACGTAGCCTAGGCGTAGTCACGTCACTACTATAGCCACTGTGATGGGTTACGTGACCACCACGATGAGTGGTGATTGGCTGGTGTGTTTAGGAAGGGGGGAGGAAGGGGATAATGGGCGAGGTTATATAATCGAAATGTGAGTATCATCGTTGACCCTCAAGCGATACATCGTCTAACATCACTCAAAGCTCTAATTATGACACAATTCTTGTACGGGAAAGTGATTGGGTTCAAATACCGGGTCGTCATCGGAGGCGTCATTACTTTTAGGCGATTGGTGATTGGTTCTTGATGTTTTGACGCAATTTCCAGTACCAGTAGGGAACCGGTCGGCCGAGCGGACAGCACGCTGGACTTGTGATCCTGTGGTCCTGGGTTCGATCCCAGGCGCCGGCGAGAAACAATGGGCAGAGTTTCTTTCACCCTATGCCCCTGTTACTTAGCAGTAAAATAGGTACCTGGGTGTTAGTCAGCTGTCACGGGCTGCTTCCTAGGGGTGGAGGCCTGGTCAAGGACCGGGCCGCGGGGACACTAAAAACCCCCGAAATCATCTCAAGATAACCTCAAGATAACCTAACCAACACTGCAAGGGGAGGCGAGATAGACGACATCAATGGGGGTTACTGGCATTGATGAGGGCATCCACTAATACACTAGGACACATACGTATGTATATCCACTCATTCACACACACACACCTAGGATACATGCATGTATTCATACACAAACGTGGGAGATGAAACACTCTTCCTGCACTGAAACACACACACATGCACATGTGAAAGGGTAGTTAACAAATGGAATGCATAAGGACGTGATGTGGTGGAGGTAAACTCCATACACATTTTCAAAGGTAGATATGATAGAGCCTAATTGGCGCAGGAACCTATCCTCCAGTTGACTGACAGCCGAGAGGCGGGGCCAAAGAGCAGAAGCTCAACCCCCGCATGCACAATTATCTGCGAGTACACGCACACGCCAGTAAAGCTTTATCTCTCCAGTGAGCTCAAGTAGAGATTGTATTTCATGTGCTTTTGTCACGCAATACAATCATCTAAACACCACCTCTCTTCCCTAATGCATCAACCACTCTTTACATATTATTTATGTCACCCCAGGGCTCAAAGGAGGGCTAGGGGAAGGGGAAAGGGAGGTTGCCATTAAGGGACACGTGGCAATCCCCGTCTCCCCTGGGCCCATAATTGGGGGAGGTGTGTGTTATCAGGGGGCTTCGTAGCCACATAGGGAAAGAGTGAGTTATAAATGAATTCCTGGGCTGATTAAGAGTCGGAACTATGTATACTTGCTGGTTAGTAACTCACTGGGCACAGGTGATAGCATCAACAACCCAGGCAGGAATTTCTTCTCACTGGGAGATAATTGTGTACGCTGCTATGGCGGTGTGTTCACTCACAGGGTGAGTAGCGCTGCCCAATACTGTCACTATGGCGGTGTGTTCACTCACAGGGTGAGTGGCGCTGCCCAATACTGTCACTATGGCGGTGTGTTCACTCACAGGGTGAGTGGCGCTGCCCAATACTGTCACTATGGCGGTGTGTTCACTCACAGGGTGAGTGGCGCTGCCCAATACTGTCACTATGGCGGTGTGTTCACTCACAGGGTGAGTGGCGCTGCCCAATACTGTCACTATGGCGGTGTGTTCACTCACAGGATGAGTGGCGCTGCCCAATACTGTCACTATGGCGGTGTGTCCACTCACAGGATGAGTGGCGCTGCCCAATACTGTCACTATGGCGGTGTGTCCACTCACAGGATGAGTGGCGCTGCCCAATACTGTCACTATGGCGGTGTGTCCACTCACAGGATGAGTGGCGCTGCCCAATACTGTCACTATGGCGGTGTGTTCACTCACAGGATGAGTGGCGCTGCCCAATACTGTCACTATGGCGGTGTGTTCACTCACAGGATGAGTGGCGCTGCCCAATACTGTCACTATGGCGGTGTGTCCACTCACAGGATGAGTGGCGCTGCCCAATACTGTCACTATGGCGGTGTGTCCACTCACAGGATGAGTGGCGCTGCCCAATACTGTCACTATGGCGGTGTGTCCACTCACAGGATGAGTGGCGCTGCCCAATACTGTCACTATGGCGGTGTGTTCACTCACAGGATGAGTGGCGCTGCCCAATACTGTCACTATGGCGGTGTGTCCACTCACAGGATGAGTGGCGCTGCCCAATACTGTCACTATGGCGGTGTGTCCACTCACAGGATGAGTGGCGCTGCCCAATACTGTCACTATGGCGGTGTGTTCACTCACAGGATGAGTGGCGCTGCCCAATACTGTCACTATGGCGGTGTGTCCACTCACAGGATGAGTGGCGCTGCCCAATACTGTCACTATGGCGGTGTGTTCACTCACAGGATGAGTGGCGCTGCCCAATACTGTCACTATGGCGGTGTGTTCACTCACAGGATGAGTGGTGCTGCCCAATACTGTCACTATGGCGGTGTGTTCACTCACAGGATGAGTGGCGCTGCCCAATACTGTCACTATGGCGGTGTGTTCACTCACAGGATGAGTGGCGCTGCCCAATACTGTCACTATGGCGGTGTGTCCACTCACAGGATGAGTGGCGCTGCCCAATACTGTCACTATGGCGGTGTGTCCACTCACAGGATGAGTGACGCTGCCCAATACTGTCACTATGGCGGTGTGTCCACTCACAGGATGAGTGGCGCTGCCCAATACTGTCACTATGGCGGTGTGTCCACTCACAGGATGAGTGGCGCTGCCCAATACTGTCACTATGGCGGTGTGTTCACTCACAGGATGAGTGGCGCTGCCCAATACTGTCACTATGGCGGTGTGTCCACTCACAGGATGAGTGGCGCTGCCCAATACTGTCACTATGGCGGTGTGTCCACTCACAGGATGAGTGACGCTGCCCAATACTGTCACTATGGCGGTGTGTCCACTCACAGGATGAGTGGCGCTGCCCAATACTGTCACTATGGCGGTGTGTCCACTCACAGGATGAGTGGCGCTGCCCAATACTGTCACTATGGCGGTGTGTTCACTCACAGGATGAGTGGCGCTGCCCAATACTGTCACTATGGCGGTGTGTTCACTCACAGGATGAGTGGCGCTGCCCAATACTGTCACTATGGCGGTGTGTTCACTCACAGGATGAGTGGCGCTGCCCAATACTGTCACTATGGCGGTGTGTTCACTCACAGGATGAGTGGCGCTGCCCAATACTGTCACTATGGCGGTGTGTTCACTCACAGGATGAGTGGCGCTGCCCAATACTGTCACTATGGCGGTGTGTTCACTCACAGGATGAGTGGCGCTTCCCAATACTGTCACTATGGCGGTGTGTTCACTCACAGGATGAGTGGCGCTGCCCAATACTGTCACTATGGCGGTGTGTTCACTCACAGGATGAGTGGCGCTGCCCAATACTGTCACTATGGCGGTGTGTTCACTCACAGGATGAGTGGCGCTGCCCAATACTGTCACTATGGCGGTGTGTTCACTCACAGGATGAGTGGCGCTGCCCAATACTGTCACTATGGCGGTGTGTTCACTCACAGGATGAGTGGCGCTGCCCAATACTGTCACTATGGCGGTGTGTTCACTCACAGGATGAGTGGCGCTGCCCAATACTGTCACTATGGCGGTGTGTTCACTCACAGGATGAGTGGCGCTGCCCAATACTGTCACTATGGCGGTGTGTTCACTCACAGGATGAGTGGCGCTGCCCAATACTGTCACTATGGCGGTGTGTTCACTCACAGGATGAGTGGCGCTGCCCAATGAACTCGCCCTTAGGGGAAAATTTTAAACAGCGCCCGAGTGCAGCCACGCTTTTGCTACTCACTCAACTTCCAGGCCACTCGTTATTAGTGAGTTGTTATGTCTTCCCGTCAGTGAGAACACCCAGCTGACATCCGCTGACAACACTATAGGCAGACTTGCCAAATGGTGAAGACACTATCATCCTCCTCCCTTTCTCTCTCTCTCTCTCTCTCTCTCTCTCTCTCTCTCTCTCTCTCTCTCTCTCTCTCTCTCTCTCTCTCTCTCTCTCTCGTCCTAACATAGCTTTTCAGGTCTTAAGCTTCCTCCATCACCACAGACCTGCCACAGAAAATAAAATATTGACTTCGTTAGCATTTCAATAATATGGAAACCGAGCGCAGACTCTATTTAGTGGGCCATATCTCAGTTCACCCTCTATCTCCGTCCCATCTCAAATCCTTATCCTGATCCGTTCCAAGTGCTATATAGTCGTAATGGCTTGGCGCTTTCTCGCTACAGCCCCGCTCCTGTGCCAGGTTAAGTCCACTACGGGCTCACCATAGCCCGTGCTACTTGGAACTTTTTATTCCCAGTAGCTGAATCTTATACAACAACAGTGCTTTCTCCTCATAGTTCCTTCCTTCCTCTATCCCCACAGACACAACAAAATTTGTGTTTCGATAACTATGGTTGTGCCTGTCTGTAAACCGTTGATATTAAAGACAATCTTGCCTTAAAACCGTTTATATTTAATAACTGCCATAGGTCCCCGGACGGAGCCCACTGGGTACTCACCCATGCCAACTTTTTTCTTTTTTTAGCCTTTTCAACAACAGCCTGGTGCCCGAAATGCACCGAAACGCCCGAAATGCACCTAATGCCCGAAACGCTTTGCGTAATAGTGGCTTTAGGCATTGTATGTACTAGCTCTACCTATAAGTCAACCAATCCTTGTAAAAATTTATTGTATGTATGTACCTTACCTAAATAAAATTGTATTGTATTGTTGTATGACATTATTCGCCTCTAATTTTCTAACGAATCTCTCACGAGGCTGAGGTTGCAACCCGTTCTCGCACTTTCGTACAGTCAATATTGACTTATTAAATAAGTGCATATGTGACATACTAATTTACTGTGAATATTTTAGTTTACCTTGAAAAGCTTCATAGAAAACACCGACCTTACCTAACCTTCTTAGTATGTTAAGATAAGCATCTTATTGCTTCGTAATTACAATTATTACTTAACCTATACCTATAATAGAGTATCAAAGGCTTTGATAAAGTCGAGGTATAAAATGAAGCAATCCGTTCTGCTGTCATATGCTGGACGGGAGGAAAAGTAATTTGATTAAACACGCGCTGCCATTAACAAAAACACACTATATAATATATAAACTAATGGGTTTTGCGATTATCTATTCACTATTTTCTCATAAGGTCATTTATCCAGTCCGTCCTCTTAAGGCTTCCTCCCAACGTCAAGAAAACATTCGTACTAAAGTGTTTGTCCTCTCCTAACCTACCAGAGGACCTAAAACAGAAAACGGGACAGTACGTCAGTTTCGCCAGCCGCTTCCATTTTCTAGTACGACGATTACCAGCTTACGTAGCGCATACGAGCGAAAAGCGACGTTCTTGGTAGGAGGACAGGTTGAATTATCAGGAGAAAGCAATAAGCCATTACGAGTATATAGGTTATTTTATCATACCACATGTTCAGTGTCTATCTTGAAAGTCTAAAAAAAAGCGTCTCAGATGTCTTCCCTTCTCCTCCTCTTCCTCCTCCTATTCTTCCTTGTCCTTCTAACCCTCCATTCCCACCCCCTTCCCCCCCCTCCTACCCCGTCTCGCATGCTTCATTTTCGTCCTGTTTACGCTGTCCCTAATTTATTATCACTTTCCTGGACCTATCTACCACCCGTCTAAATCCTCCTTCCTCCCCCCCCCCCTCCCACCGTCCCACCCCGTCCTGGCCCGTCTACCCCCCCCCCCCCCCACTCTGTCCTTCTACACCCGTCCAGGCAGGTCTCCTACCCTCCCTCCCTCCCTCCCTACCCCGACGTCTCCATCAGCGACCATATGGTTAACGTGGTGGGATCCTTGACCTTCAGACACAAGTACGGAGGGTCGAGGTTCGAGGCTCGCGCCTCCTGGTCCAACCCAGGGGGGCGGAGGGCCGGGGGGGGGGGGGAGGTTAGGAATGGCCGTCTTCCAGCTCAGAATTTGAGACCACACACCCCAAAAAAAAAAAAAAAAAGAATATGGAGAAAATTATATACCTTTCTTAATTGGTATGGTGTGCGTGCGTGTGTGCGCGCGCGGTTACTTAGTCGTATCTATGTATTCTCCTTGTTGTACTCGCCTAGTTGTGCTTGCGGGGGGGTCGAGCTCTGGCTCTTTAGGTCCGCCTCTCAATTTCAATCAAGCTATTTTTGTAATATTTTTTATTCCCCCCCCCCCACACGCTCTCACCCCCAGGAAGCAGCCCGTAGCAGCTGTCTAACTCCCAGGTACCTATTTACTACTAGGTAACAGGTGCATCAGGGAGAAGGAAACTGCCGCATTTGTTTCCGCCTCAGACAGGAATCGAACCCAGGTCTTTAGGACTGCGACCCCCCGAGAGCTGTCCACTTAGCCACGAAACCCCTGTGTGTGTGTGTGTGTGTGTGTGTGTGTGTGTGTGTGTGTGTGTGTGTGTGTGTGTGTGTGTGTGTGTACTCACCTAGTTGTGTCTGCAGGATCGAGCATTGACTCTTAAATCCCGTCTTAACGTGTGATCCCGCCTCGGCTCTGTGTGTGTGTGTGTGTGTACTCACCTAATTGTATTCACCTAATTGTGCTTGCGGGGGTTGAGCTCTGGCTCTTTGGTCCCGCCTCTCAACCGTCAATGAACTGGTGTACAGATTCCTGAGCCTGTGTGTGTGTGTGTGTGTGTGTGTGTGTGCTCTCTTAGTTTGATAGGGTCGAACAATAGCTCTCTAGCCCCGCCTCTCTCTATCTCCTTGTTGGTTAATGCAGTGACTAACTCCTTGTATTTATCTTCGTAACCTCTTGTAACCTCTTCCGTCTTACTTACGAGTCTTGCCCAAGCGTTTCCTGACGTCTCGGCTCTAGTCCTCCCCCTTCCACCCGACCCCCCTTTTCTCCCGGCACTACTGTTTCTCATTCTCAACATTGCCCCTCCTTATGTATCCTGCCCGTTATCCCTTGATATCTTGTACGTTGTTGTCATTACCTCGCCCTCTCCGCCAACAAGGCTAGTTGGTGCTCGTTCAGTCTTTTACCACGCGCGAGGCCCCTCAAGTCTTGGAGAAATCGAGTCGAATATCTCTGGACTTTCACTACTTGAACTTTAAATTTTTCCAGGTATAGAATACAGTATGATTACGGTAGACTGAAGGAGGCCTGTGTGTGTGTGTGTGTGTGTGTGTGTGTGTGTGTGTGTGTGTGTGTGTGTGTGTGTGTGTGTGTGTGTGTGTGTGTGTGTGTGTGTGTACTCACCTAATTGTGCTTGCGGGGGTTGAGCTTTGGCTCTTTGGTCCCGCCTCTCAACTGTCAATCAACTGGTGTACAGATTCCTGAGCCTACTGGGCTCTATCATATCTACATTTGAAACTGTGTATGGAGTCAGCCTCCACCACATCACTTCCTAATGCATTCCATTTATTAACTACTCTGACACTGAAAAAATTCTTTCTAACGTCTCTGTGGCTCATGTGGGTACTACTAATGTGTGTGTGTGTGTGTGTGTGTGTGTGTGTGTGTGTGTGTGTGTGTGTGTGTGTGTGTGTGTGTGTGTGTGTTTGTTTTTGGGAACCGGGCCGCTGGAGCACGATTTATGAGGAGGCCAGGAGTAGTGTAGTCTGTGAGGGCTGACAGTGTGAGGGCTGACAGTTTGAGGGCTGACAGTGTGAGGCTGGCATTGAGAGGCTGGTAGTGAGAGATGCAGAGGAAGGAAGAAGGAAAACAAAGAGAAAAGAATGATTATGGAAGGAGTGGCAGTAGCAACAAGGAGAGAGAGGTGGAGAGCCAAAAATGGGAGGGAAGGGGAGAAAGGGAGAGAGTGAGGGGCGTTAGTCTCTCTCTCTCTCTCTCTCTCTCTCTCTCTCTCTCTCTCTCTCTCTCTCTCAGGAGGCACTAGACCGGGTGTGGACAATGGCTTTCCCCTGACACTGGAAAATATATGGTCTCTGGGGTATTTCTGGGGAGAGTGAGAGTAGTTGCGAGAGGACAGGGAGAGAGCGAGAGAGGAGGGGAAGAGGGAGAGATATGAGAGGGAGAGGGGCAGGGGAGAGAGAAAGGGGGGTAGAGAGAGGAGCAAGAAAGAAAAGAGGAGAAGAATGAGTGTGGGAAGAAGAATGCAGGGCTGGAGCACAATATATAATAATATGAACAAGAACCGAGACGATTTTGCAAGTTCTAAGCCAAACGTAAAATGGATATTTTTCCTGTGAATAATTGAGTGTGTGACTTGCACTTGACTTGTCTTCCACGGGGCTCCTGTTGCCGCCCCTAGCCCGAGCTGGGGTCAAGCTACCCCAGCCCGAGCTGGGGTCAGGCCGAGCTGGGGTCAGGCTACCCCAGCCCGAGCTGGGCTGCCAAGTTACATTCTTGATCAAAATGATTACTGGAATTAACGTATGAATAATAATAATAATAATCATACTAAAAATAACAATAAAGTAGATGCGAAGGCATAAGAGTTAGCAGGGGTAATAAGTGTGACTTTACTGACATTGCAGGCGTGCCCCGGGGCCGTGTACTGGCTCCCATGCTAATTTGATGCACACACCAGTCATGATAAGAACGGGCTAAATTTAGTGTTAGAAGTGAATGCAATCATATATGCTGGACGATCCATCACCGTAGACAGGTAATGATGTAATGATACCTGTAGATCAGTTGACATTATATATATATATATATATATATATATATATATATATATATATATATATATATATATATATATATATATATATACTCGTGTCATGACAGTGACACTGGCATACTACAAAGGTGATAATCGCGAGACGAAATGAGAAAAATGGGCAGTTTGAGATGTGTTTATTGTGCTATGAGGAAGTAGATAATATCATCAGGGGGAAAATTAGGGATTTAGGAAGACCGTTAGCGAACCGCTGGCACAAGTAAACTTGTTACTTGTTCCTTACTTTCGACAAGTAACAAAACAAAGCTTAATCCAACCGTAATAAGAATACAATAAAATAAAACAGGATAAAATAATCATATACATATGTATATGCATATCGTTACGCAGACAACGTCAGTGTCTTGACACACACACACACACACACACACACACACACACACACACACACACTTTCCCGCCAAAAAAAGGGCGAATTTTCTAAAGCGTTGCGTCAGTCACATATGTACAGGAGAGTGACATATTTACCTGCTCGGAGGTAAACAAAGGCCACAGAAAACAAACCAACGCGTTAGAATAATAAAATAGAAACGTGAGGGAATAACGGATGAAGTCTCAGTAAACAACGGATGAAGTCACAGGAAACAACGGATGAAGTCACAGTAAACAACGGATGAAGTCTCAGGAAACAACGGATGAAGTCACAGAAAACAACGGATGAAGCCACAGAAAACAACGGATGAAGTCACAGGAAACAACGGATGAAGTCACAGTAAACAACGGATGAAGTCACAGTAAACAACGGATGAAGTCACAGGAAACAACGGATGAAGTCACAGGAAACAACGGATGAAGTCACAGTAAACAACGGATGAAGTCACAGTAAACAACGGATGAAGTCACAGTAAACAACGGATGAAGTCACAGGAAACAACGGATGAAGTCACAGGAAACAACGGATGAAGTCACAGAAAACAACGGATGAAGTCTCAGTAAACAACGGATGAAGTCACAGGAAACAACGGATGAAGTCACAGAAAACAACGGATGAAGTCACAGAAAACAACGGATGAAGTCTCAGGAAACAACGGATGAAGTCACAGAAAACAACGGATGAAGTCACAGAAAACAACGGATGAAGTCACAGAAAACAACGGATGAAGTCACAGGAAACAACGGATGAAGTCTCAGGAAACAACGGATGAAGTCACAGAAAACAACGGATGAAGTCACAGAAAACAACGGATGAAGTCACAGAAAACAACGGATGAAGTCTCAGGAAACAACGGATGAAGTCTCAGGAAACAACGGATGAAGTCAAAGTAAACAACGGATGGAATCGCAGGAAATAACGAAAGAAAATAATAAATTCCGAATAAGAGAGTTATATCGATGTCAACCCTAGGCTAACTACAGATCTCCCCCCCCCCTTGATGACTCTTACTCAACTCTCGGGTATCTCTCTACCGCTAGGTGAAGAGAGGTATTAGGTGAAAGGAAACACGCTCAATCATTTCCGTCACGACTTTGAAGCGAACTTGCGATCCTGGACTGCAAGACTTACACCACCGTTTACCTAGCAGTAAAATAGGTACCTGGGTGTTAGTCAGCTGTCACGGGCTGCTTCCTGGGGGTGGAGGCCTGGTCGAGGACCGGGCCGCGGGGACACTAAAGCCCCGAAATCATCTCAAGATAACCTCAAGATAACCGTCTTTCTTCGAACGGAAAACCAGTAAAGAGATGATACCTGAAAAAAAAGAGAGCTAAGAGCTTAATCTTAAACCGGAGATGGCCAGAGGTACACAATAACAGTATACCATCAGCGGCATATGCAACGCCAGATAACATGTGTATAGCCGTCAAGAACCTGCGCAACAGCGCTTTCAAGACGTTGTACAATATTAAGGTTCCACCAGTACTGGTGGGATAGGGAGCCGGTCGGCCGATCGGACAGCACGCTGGACTTGTGATCCGGTGGTCCCGGGTTCGATCCCGGGCGCCGGCGAGAAACAATGAACAGAGTTTCTTTCACCCCTATGCCCCCTGTTACCTAGCAGTAAAATAGGTACCTAGGTGTTAGTCAGCTGTCACGGGTTGCTTCCTGGGGGTGGAGGCCTGGTCGAGGACCGGGCCGCGGGGACACTAAAGCCCCGAAATCATCTCAAGATAACTTAAGAGGACTGAGTTAAGAGGAATGGCTCAGGAAACTAGACCTCAACACACAGGAAACGATAAGGGAAGCGGGAGACATGATCGCGATATGTATAATATTAAGAGACTGACAAGGCCGAGAGGACCTGAAACTCACGAGTCATAGGAATGTGAGGAAACTTTCGTATGAGTGTAGTCATAATGTCAGGAGGCATGAGCGGTAAGGAAAGACTTCTCATCATACCTACACTCTTGAAGTGTAGGTATGATAAGAAGCAAGAGTGTCGAAGTCATTACAATACACCAACGGCAACTACGAAGGTGGGACCCGGGTGCTGAAGCTCGTCCTGCAAGCACATACAGTTAAGCACTCAGTCCCCCGAGAGTGCTTCTTCGGGGCCTGATCCTTCGCCCACAGAAAGAGGCGTTCGGAGTCGTTGTGAGTCGTTGAAGGCGTTGGAGGTCGTTGGGAGTCGTTGGGAGTTGTTGGGAGTTGTTGGGAGTTGTTGGAGGCATTGAGAGTCGTTGAGAGTTGTTGGAGGCATTGAGAGTCGTTGAGAGTTGTTGGAGGCATTGAGAGTCGTTGGGAGTCGTTGGAGGTCGTTGGGAGGCGTTCGGAGGCGTTGGGAGTCATTTGGAGTCGTTGGGAGTCGTTGGGAGGCTTTAGAGGCGTTGGTAGGGTCAACGCGTCCTCAGGCGTTGCCTGTCCTACCTACAGCCAACCCCAACGCATCATCAATCATTTCAACGAAGGGTATTCAAAATCTCAATTTTCTCAAATCGAAATTAACATTATTAAAATCTTGGTGAATAATTAGGCCTCGATTAGAATAGATATATATAGATACTGTTGGTAAATATTTGTATCTGTAGTAGGTGGGTGAAGCGTTTATACAGTGTGATGAGGCCGCGAGTGACTCGCTTGTTCCTGTGTAAAGTGTTTCCTCATCGTAAACAGGAGGTCTGGCGGCCGGATTAACGCGAATTTGGCCATTGTTTACGAGACCGGCCTGCATTCAGACGGTCCTCATAAACTAAGGCCAAACGCTCGTTAATTCGGTCGTTACCACGCCCTTCCTCCTCCCCCCCCCTTGCCTCCATCTCCACCATTTATGACAAAAACACACACACACACACACACACACACACACACACACACACACACACACACGACTTGCAACTAATTACCTTCAAAGTTTTTTTGAATAGTGCTTTGCTCTTTTGCGTTCCAATTGCATCTCTCCAAATATTTGACCAAAGTACTGTAAATACAAAACCATTATAACCGGACCAAAACACTGCACCTAACCTACCCTACCTCAAACTACACACACACACACACACACACACACACACACACACACACACACACACACACACACACACACACAAACGACTCTAATATACATAACATTAATTTTCCCTCTGTAAAAATAAAAAAAATTGTTACTACACAGTACGAACAAATAAAGAATCTTGGACAAACACAAGCCCGAGGATACGCTATGCAGTAAACATATACTGTTATGTATATGTTTAAACATATACATTTGTAAAATATACAAAACATGAACACTACATATACATGTACTGTTTACAAATGTAAACAGTACATTTCCTAATTGCTACATTTCCAAACATCAGAACATAAGTCGAGCTGGCTACTTCATTGACGTTGGAAATACAAGCTGAGCGAGTTCTGAGTACAACGTTCCGAATCAGAAGTAGATGTAGAGGTAGTTACGTGGAGTCTAGAAAGTAGATTGAGACCAGAAGCGTTCAGGCCAGGTCAACGACCGGGCCGCGGGTTCGCTAAGCCCCCGAAATCACCTCAAGGGAGATAAGGAAAAAGAGAGATATGAGCAATAATAATCTCAAACGATGGAGAATGATGTTTTGGGGTTTGCTGTGAGGTGAGGTGTGGTGGTGAGGTGTGGTGGTGGTGAGGTGTGGTGGTGGTGAGGTGTGGTGGTAGGGAGGTTTGGTAGGGAGGTTTGGTGGTCAGGTGTGGTGGTCAGGTGTGGTGGTCAGGTGTGGTGGTCAGGTTTGGTCAGATGTGGACACTACTGACCATTAACGGTGGTGATATCACCCACTCAGTCAGTCAAGGTCTGCTGCTTCTGCTGCTGCTGCTGCTTCTGCTGCTGCTGCTGCTGCTGCTGCTGCTGCTGCTGCTGCTGCTTCTGCTGCTGCTGCTGCTTCTGCTGCTGCTGCTTTTGTTAATGCTGTTGATACTGCTATTTTTAAATGATGATGTTGATACAGCTGTTAAAGCTGCTGATAAAGCTCCTATTGATGCTGACGATGGTGTCTATGTTACTTTACTGATGCTATTGTTAATGCTGCAGCTGATCTTACTGCTGATGCTGCTGCTGCCTGGCATGCAAGAGCGCTCATCTGCCGTCGCAAGGAACGTACCGGGACATCTGGAGATAACACCACGTGGGAGACGTGTTATCTCCAGCTAAGATATGTAACTAAGATAACGTAGGAATGGAAGGGTCAAGTAAGATATCGTAGAAATGTAGGAGACAGGTCAAGATATCGTAGGGATGTAGGGCGAATACAATAAGGACGAGAGAAGGTGTATGAAAATACAGCAAATACAGCGCAACACAATGATAATATATTTCAACTCCGCAACATTGAACACAACACAATCAAATGTAAAAAAATGCAGTGTAACGAAAAAAATGAACTACAACACAAAGTATTCGATACATTACAATGAAACTCAACGCAGCACAATGACAAAATGCAATACAATGCAATATAATGCAACATAATGTCAATTCATGCAAGAGGAAATACCATTCGACTGAGAATTCTCCAACGCTGTGAGAACGCAAAGAAACATATTTGAAACAGATGAAACAAACACCCTCGACAATCCCAAACGGAAGAAACACAGACGGGTGAAACAGACGGGTGGAACAGACAGATGGAACAGACGGGTGGAACAGACGGGTGAAACAGACAGATGGAACAGACGGGTGAAACAGACGGGTGGAACAGACGGGTGGAACAGACGGGTGAAACAGACGGGTGGAACAGACGGGTGGAACAGACGGGGTGGAACAGACGTGTGGAACAGACGAGTGGAACAGACGGGTGGAACAGACGGGGTGGAACAGACGGGTGGGAAATAAGAGACTCCAAATAGTTGGGTCTAACAGCCAAGCATTAATAAACTGCTTTATAAACCGCCCCGCAGTACTCGAACGGAACTCTTAAGAGGTCTGACGAGACACCAAGAGGTTCCAAACCTCTAAAATAAAATCACAGCCTTTTGGAGTGAGAGATACGGGAGGAGAGGGAGATTAGGGAGAGAGAAAGAGAGAGAGAGAAAGATAACGCCGGTAGACTATGTATTATAATTACACTCTGCAGTAGGACAGTTATGCAAATTCACATAATTATATACAGGTGTGTTGTCATAAGTCAAGGTTGCCACTGGAGGGTACAGGGATTAAGACACAAGTGAAGAACGAAGCGCGTCTTAAACTCGCTTCCCCCTCCTCTTTCTCCCTAGAGTTGGTGGGGTGTTCAGTAGTCTACACCACCGCTGGTCTGCTGCACCTTCCTGTCACCCCACCCAGCAGCTGTCAGAGATATATACGGTCTGTATTACTCTTTATAAATTAGTGTTGGCTTGCTCGCTGCTGCGTTTGGTTAGGCCTGTGGTACCGGCCGTATGGTAGCTTGGTAGTGTGTCTGATCATGTTGGTTAGACATCCACGCATCTGAGAGTGTGTGGGGTTGGATGACTGACTCTCAGCTACTGTTTTGTCTGGCTGTGGAGGTTATCTGCTTATCTCATTGACTGAAGTCATCAACAACAGTTTAGAGTACTAAATTAGAGTCAAACAGTACCGGAACTCACATAGTACGCTCTGTGGATATTCTAATCAGCTATTAGTTCTAATAATCACTTCCGGACTTTGGCATTCAATACATCTATATCAGTACTCAAGGCAGATTTGTTTACAGTTATTAAATATAAACTGGCTAATAATTATAAATAAAACCGCCACGTTGAAGGATGTACAGGTTTCGCAAGTGGTGGCTAGATGGGTCCTGTTTCAAGGCACATTCCAACACCAGAATGCTAGTGAAGACAATATCAGGAAGAAGCGGCTCCATTAAACCCCACATCATGCGGGTCAACGTAATTGGGTCACAACCGTAAGGTCCCTGGTACAATTCCCGCTTGGGCACTTTTTCGCTCACCTGATGCCCCTGCTCACCCAGCGGTAGATAGGTACCCATAGGAGTTAGGCAACTGTTGTGGGGTCGCATCTTGAGGGAAAAGTCAGTATTTGTTCTGGTGCAATGGTTCACAGTTCTTTGTCTCAATCTCCCTTACCTGTAGACCCCTTACAACTACGTTCTCACCTGTGGACCATTGAATAACAATGGGTCTCATGGCCACGATAACATTAGTACGCAGGCGATGAGACACAATAACGTGGCTAAAGTATGTTGACCAGACCACACACACTAGAAGGTGAAGGGACGACGACGTTTCGGTCCATCCTGGACCATTCTCAAGTCGATGAGAATGGTCCAGGACGGACCGAAACGTCGTCGTCCCTTCACCTTCTAATGTGTGGTCTGGTCAACATAACATAAGTACGTTTAGGCGTGTCTGCGCAGTGAGTCACTGACTATGTCCCTTATTCTCCTTTCCTTCTCCTCTCCTCTTCTCCATCTCCCACCGTCCCATCAGTAAACTCATTCTGCGGACGTATTCATCTCCGTCTCTAGTAAATGATCCCATTTAGGCTAAAGTGATAAATACAGCCATATATCCTCTCCCCCTCCAGGGGAAGGCTGGGTCTTGAGAGAGAGAGCGCAGGCTTCCAGGTCTCACAAAAATATCGCGTCTGCATTCTTCATCACGTGTTCAGACATTCTGAAGCTCTCAGAGCTACCTTCTACCTATTATTAATCACATACCCGTCAAATCTCCCCCCCCCCTCCCACCAATCAAACTCACCTCCCCCCCCCTCCCATCAATTCCCCCCCCCTCCCCCGTTCTCCGCCTTCCCCCCATTCTTGCCGCCAGCCCTCGTGAAAGAGACAAAATAGGACCCCACATACCATTGTGCCCAGGCGGTAATAACTCCCTGAAAAAAAGAAAACGGAGTTTATGGATGACTTTAGGGCAGGAACGGTAGTATAAACGCTCTCTTCACTTCGTCAAGGGCTGCTCCACCACGCCGGCACGCGCGCGTCAGGGCCGGATGGGACTACGGGCTCACCATAGCCCGTGCTACATGGACACGTCGTCCTCAGTAGCTAAATCTTTAACAACAACAACCGGATGGGACCAGCATCCATCACCCCCGCCATGATAAGGAGAATTTAGTAGACAGTCAAAATAATAATGGTATGTTCACTCACAGGATGAGTGACGCTGCCCAATAAACTCATCCTTCGGGACAAAATTAAAAAGCCCCCCCCCAAAAAAAAATGATCAGGGATTCAAGATATGAACTGTGGTTACAGAGATTTGTCACAAGGAAGGTTATGAGAAAGGGTGAATGTCTCCGCTTAGTTTGCTGTATTAGCGCTTGAGCGGTAGCAAATGTAGGGGATACAGACATACCAAGAAGACTATAGACAAGTTGAAAATGTTCCAAAATGTCAAAAAAATGTATCAAATGTGGAGGAGAGAGAGAGAGAGAGAGAGAGAGAGAGAGAGAGAGAGAGAGAGAGAGAGAGAGAGAGAGAGAGAGAGAGAGAGACAGAGAGAGACAGAGAGAGAGACAGAGAGAGAGACAGAGACAGAGAGACAGAGACAGACAGAGAGAGAGACAGAGAGAGAGAGACAGAGAGACAGAGAGAGAGAGAGAGAGAGAGAGACAGACAGAGAGAGAGAGAGAGACAGACAGAGGTAGAGAGAGAGAGAGACAGAGGTAGAGAAAGAGAGCGCTCGCGCACGAGCACTCCTCACCTAACTACGCCACCACCTCGTCAATAAAGACGTTGTTTGGGAACGCCCTTAACAAAACCACCACTGACCTCTTGTTCTCCCCTTCGCTTTACCTTTATACAAATCCACTAAAAGCCATCCAGACACAGGAAGCGAGGACAAACCCCGAGACGCAGCCGTTAATAGCCCCAAGGACACTAAACAACTCTTAAAAAGGACCAGAAACCTAAATATCAATTAAAAATATCTAATATACATAGCCCTAAAGAGCTCTTAGCAGCCGTAGCGAACTAAAATAGCTAAAGGTTCTCTCCCTAAGCGGGTCTAAAACAGCCATGAAGCATATCTAAACCCATTTAAACACCTTTCAGCACCCCTTATACCAGCTTCGAGGCAACTTGTAAAATCCACTCACTAACGGTCACCCACTGTAAGACAAGCAATTAGGCCTGGAACAGCCGTGGCAAACCATACCTAACTGCCCAAGGGGTGCCATAAACGAGGCGACAGGCCCTGGTTAGGGGTCCTAACCACTACCACCACTACCTCTAAACCACTACCTTTGCCCCCCCCCCCTACCTTCCCGGCCTCTCATCGCATAGTCTCCTATCCTGCTGTATCTTCAAGTATCCTCCTGTGTCCTCCTGCTTTACTACTCACAGACCTGACGATTGTGAGACATGGAGAATGTTGTAAGATGTTCATCTTGTTGAATGTTTGTGAGTAAACTAGTGAGTTATGAGTCAGCTAGTGAGTTGTGAGCCAGCTAGTGAGCAACTCACAAAGGTGTGGGTCTGACCAAGAGTGAGCCTCAGAGCTGTAGGTCTGTCCCCAGTAGGAAAACACACGGGAAGCAGCACTGTTAATCAGAGGTTATTTCTGTGAGCAAGTTTCTAGTGCCCCCGACCAAACATACATGTTGAATTATTTAGATTTATATTTTTTAGCGATGTTGTGATCAAACCTCGGCTTGGAACCTAGGCTCGTCGAAGCCCAATGTCCCCGAAACACAAGGGACCAGATTCATGAAGCAGTTACGCAAGTACTTACGAACGTGTACATCTTTTCTCAATCTTTGACGGCTTTGGTTACATTTATTAAACAGCTTACAAGCATGAAAACTTCCCAATCAACTGTTGTTATTGTTATAAACAGCCTCCTGGTGCTTCGGAGCTCATTAACTGTTTAATAATTGTAAACAAAGCCGCCAAAGAATGAGAAATGATCTACAGATTCGTAAGTACTTGCGTAACTGCTTCGTGAATCTGGCCCCAGGGGACGAGGAAATAGCTGATAATCCACAGTGAAATCACAAGTCCAAGGCGCGCTAAGGACTTGGTCCCCTCCTCTAAGGCATGATTTTTTGCGAAGCGTCGGTGGTGATCGACTCCGTCTCGCGTGACACGTTCGGGGTCTCGGACACACGAATGGCTCTCAACGTATTCTTATGGAAATGTGTCCGGGGGGGTGAGGAAAGGGCCGCCTCTCTGGGGGACAGAGGATGTGACATTGGAGATCCTCCCGCACCTGGGAACTGCCATTGTCCTCGAGCAGAATCCCCAACAAAGACCAACTCAATCTACCGAATATTATCGCTTTAAGATAAAATATTGAAGCTGAAAGCTAGTATCGAACCCGCGCCTCCCTGTATACTCCCTCAGGCACACGCACTACCGACTGAACCATGATGGGGCTTAAAATGTACCTCTGTATTTTCCGATATATTCCGTTCTTGTGGTTACATCGTCACAAGGATCCAGCCATTGACACAGGTATATTAGGTGTAACCAACGCAGTCTTGGCAAAGATATTAAATAGAGAAATTAGAGATTTCTGAAGAGATTAAAAAGGATAGAAAAGCTAATAGACAATTGAATAAGTGAACTATGTCAGATCAATAGATTGAACGTGTTGTAAATCTGTCAGTTGACGGAGGTTGATGATGGGATCAAGAGAGTGAGATAAGAAGCATAGAGCCATATCATGACTCTTACGACATTGTAACTCTTACAATGTAAGAGTTACAATAACATTGTAACTCTTACAATGTAAGAGTTACAATAACATTGTACAAAAAGCCACGTTTCTGTCACCTTACGACATTGTAAGGAGACAGAAATGTGAATCGAGAAATAAAGCACAAGAAAGCGAAGATGAGCCAACATATCCGGGCAACATAATGTCGTTTACACTGATGTTGCCACATGAGTGAGGAGGATGTGACCACATACAGCGCATTAACACATTTATATGATGACCTGACGCTTCACTGTTTCAACTTTTGTCTGAAAAGATCTTGAAAAAGCGAGCAATAAAATGTGTAACATAAGAAAAAAAACTGAATATGGAATGCGATTTCAGACGAGTAACTATAGTCGGATACTTTGCTGTAAACAACTATACAAGTCTATCTATCTATCGCCTTCTTCTTCAACTGTCTCACACGCCTGCTCTCACTCACTCCCCCTCTATCTCCATACCTTTACCTATCTCCTCTTTACTTCTTCCTCTCTCTCTCTCATCGCCATTTTTGTCTCCTCTCTTTCTATAAATCAGCCGTTAAACTAGTCGTCAAGAACTTCAATAAACCGCCCAGTGTTTGGGTACAAGTGACAGGATGAACAACCCAGCGGGTTTTCTTCCTATTGGGGAGTGTTGTACATGCTGCTATAACGATAGACCTTCACCTTCTAGTGTGTGGTCTGGTCAACATAATTTAGCCACGTTATTGTGACTCATCGCCTGCAGTTAAGCTGATGAATCACTGGACGGGAACAAGCAGTGTAAGTGAAGCACCACACTACTGATACAGTGCTTGACGGGACCAAAGAGCCAGAGCTCAACCCCCGCAAGCACAACTAGGCGTGTACAGATGTATTGATTAAATCCTTACAAATTAATGTGGGAAAACCACATTATTGAAATTGCAAGTCAATGATCTAAATTGTAAATCAATTACTGAAATTGTAAGTCAATGATCTAAATTGTAAATCAGTTACTGAAATTGTAAGTCAATGATCTAAATTGTAAATCAATTACTGAAATTGTAAGTCAATGATCTAAATTGTAAATCAGTTACTGAAATTGTAAGTCAATGATCTAAATTGTAAATCAATTATTGAAATTATAAGTCAATGATCTAAACTGTAAATCAATTACTGAAATTGTAAGTCAATGATCTAAATTGTAAATCAATTATCTACATGTTTAATATATTACTTAAATCGTAAATCAATAATTGAGAGAAAGTAAAGACCATCTCAGGAGAGCACTCGGAAGGAGCTTAACTGTTTAACTGCCTTTACTGATGGGTTACGGAAACTGAAAGGCTGGGTTATCTTGAGATGATTTCGGGGCTTTAGTGTCCCCGCGGTCCGGTTCTCGACCAGGCCTCCACCCCAAGGAAGCAGCCCGTGGCAGCTGACTAACACCCAGGTACCTATTTTACTGCTAGGTAACAGGGGCATAGGGTGAAAGAAGCTCTGCCCCATTGTTTCTCTCCGGCGCCCTGGATCGAACCCGGGACCACAGGATCACGCGTCCAATGTTCTGTCCGCTCAGACACCGGCTCACTGATAATGGGTACTGATAATGACAGAATATAGGAGAAACGAAGATGATAAATGAAATAGTTGAAAGGTGGATTACAAGAATTGATGTTCGCTGCTGCAAAACACAAATAAACGAGATACGCACACACACACACACACACACACACACACACACACACACACACACACACACACACACACACACACACACACACACACACAGCCACAGAGCCACAGAGATATTAGAAAAAACTTTTTTAGTGTCAGAGTGGTTGACAAATGGAATGCATTAGGGGGTGATGTGGTGGAGGCTGACTCCATACACAGTTTCAAATGTAGATATGACAGAGCCCGATAGGCTCAGGAACCTGTACACCTGTTGATTGACGGTTGAGAGGCGGGACCAAAGAGCCAGAGCTCAACCCCCGCAAACACAACTAGGTGAGTACAACTAGGTGAGTACACACACACACACACACACACACACACACGAACTACGAGTTAGTGGCTACCAAAACAAAAAAAAGTGTCCATACGACGGAGGGGCTGGAGGCAGGCGGGGGGCCAGGAGCCAGTGCTTGACCCAACGAGGCACATCTTGGCAAGCCCTTACAAGCAAATGCTATAAGGAGTCTCTTCAAATATCTTCCAAAATATCTATCGCTGCCTCGCCCTTCTCGTGCTCTCCTAAATCACTCGCACCATTTATGTTAACGGCTCAATTAGGTAGTTGGACAGACCTCAATTGTTGCGGTGAGCTGGTTGTGTGGGCCGAGGCACGTGAGGCGGGCGGGTGGGAGGGAGTGGAAAGGAGGGAGGGAGAGAGAGTGGGAGGGAATGGGAAGGAGGAAGAGAGAGAGAGTGGGAGGGAATGGGAGGGAGGGGCAGTAGTTTGGGTCGAAAACACCGACCTCACCTAACCTTCTTAGTATGTTAAGATAAGCATCTTATTGCTTCTTAATTACAATTATTACTTAACCTATGCCGTTGATAGGTTAAGTAATAATTGTAAATAAGAAGCAATAAGATGCTTATCTTAACATACTAAGAAGGTTTGGTGAGGTCGGTGTTTTCTATGAAGCTTTTCAAGGTAAACTAAAATATTCACAATCAATTAGTATGTCACATATGCACTTATTAAATAAGCCAATATTGACTGTAAGCAAGGGCGAGAACGGGTTGCACGTAGTTTGTGATGGGGGACTACAACACGCATCTTCCCACATTTACAACCATAACCACCACCACCACCACTAAGGGAGCTGAACCACGCCCTACATGAGGAGACGTAGAATCTAGCAGACATGATCACGATGTACAAAATTCTCAAGGAATATGGAAAAAAAATGACATGACAGTTTTATACACGATTTTAATGGGAAATGAAAAGGTTGGTAAAAAATAAATGATCAGTACAAGACAGAGCAGAACAAGGCGACCTGGAAGGAAATTTAAGGTGCAGATTCGCTACAGAGATGTTATCTTGAGGTTATCTTGAGATGATTTCGGGGCTTTTTTTAGTGTCCTCGCGGCCCGGTCCTCGACCAGGCCTCCACCCCCAGGAAGCAGCCCGTGACAGCTGACTAACACCCAGGTACCTATTTTACTGCTAGGTAACAGGGGCATAGGGTGAAAGAAACTCTGCCCATTGTTTCTCGCCGGCGCCTGGGATCGAACCCAGGACCACAGGATCACAAGTCCAGCGTGCTGTCCGCTCGGCCGACCGGCTCCCTTTAAGTTGTTAGTTAAAAGTTGTTATGTTAGAAACAACTTTACACCATAAATGGTGCCTGGGCTCTTAGAGACTCGAATCCTGGACCCCGCGTGTGTGAGGACGAAGGTCTATCGACCGAGCTATTGAGTAGTCTAAACAGTAGTTATATATTTTATATATATAAACATTTTTGACTCGAGTAGTGAGGGAGCTGAATAGATTAGGAGAGTACAAACTGTCACAGGGAGGATCGACTGGGCACCACATGTCTAACTGCTCGCTCTTGTACCTCGAGCTGTAATTGGGCACCAGGGGCCAGATTCACGAAGCAGTTACGCAAGCTATTACGAACCTTTACATCTTTCCTCAATCTTTGGTGACTTTGTTTACAATTATTAAACAGTTAATGGACTCCGAAGCACCAGGAGGCTGTTTATAACAATAACAACAGTTGATTGGCAAGTTTTTATGCTTATAAACTGTTTAATAAATGTAAACAAAGCCGCCAAACATTGAGAAAAGATGTACACGTTCGTAAGTACTTGTCTTACTTACTTGTAAGTATCTGCTTCGTTAATCTGGACCCTGGTTACAGTCCGATTGGTGGGATAGTGTTGTTACAGCAGGTTCCGAGCCCTGTACTCCCCACGCTCGGCCTGGGGGCCTCTTTGGTCTTGTGATAACTTGATCGATAAGGCTGTTGATTGGCGCGGCCCGCAGGCCCGCATATCCATTACAACTGTTGGTCTGGGATTTCCTGCATGAATTTATCCAATTGTCTCATGAACACTTGGACCGAAGAGCCAGAGCTCAACCCCCGCAAGCACAACTAGGTGAGTACTTGTCCTTGCCAATATATCTTGGTGTGAGGTGGATCAAGAGCTTTACGGGCTATTCATGCCCGTGCCACCTCTTGGGTGGCTTAATCTTTATCAATCATCATCAAGAGCTGTGAACCTCTAATGTTCGGTGTTATCCGATTGTGGAGCCTACCCTCCCCCCCCCCCTCTCTCTGTCTCTGTCACTCCGGTCGGCCGAGCGGACAGCACGCTGGACTTGTGATCCTGTGGTCCTGGGTTCAATCCCAGGCGCCGGCGAGAAACAATGGGCAGAGTTTCTTTCACCCTATGCCCCTGTTACCTAGCAGTAAAATAGGTACCTGGGTGTTAGTCAGCTGTCACTGGCTGCTTCCTGGGGGTGGAGGCCTGGTCAAGGACCGGGCCGCGGGGACACTAAAAAGCCCGAAATCATCTCAAGATAACCTCAAGATAACCCCTTTAACTCTCTCTGTCTCTCTCTCTCGCTCTCATTCACTTACTCACTCACTGAACAGCTGAAAGAGAAATTCGTCTCGGGGAACAAAACCCATCATGATGCCATCAGAAACATTTTCAGGCTTTTAAAAGTATGAATAATGATAGGATTTTATTTTTATTTTGCCTTAATCAGCACTTCATATTTTACTGTTTAATAATAACATGACAACAAAATCAGAGTAACGTATAAATGACAGAGCAAAGGGGATCACACTCTGGGCACTGTACTCACCTAGTTGTGCTTGCGGGGGTTGAGCTTTGGCTCTTTGGTCCGGCTGTGCTACATGGTACATGTCTGTGTGTGCTGTACAAGTTCTCTGAATTACTTCACATACAGAAATCTCTTCTTCTCTGATCGGTGGAAGTGCCAAACAGTACTCAATAGCAGGACGCCAAATGTGATTTGAAAAGGAGAAACATTGTGGTGGAATCCTTAGCTTTGAAGATTCTCATTAGCTTCTTCCTTAGCTTCTCATTATCCACCCAATCATTGTGCAGGATGATACAATATTTGTTATTTTATCATCATTAATTGTTAGGTCATCTGATGTAATTCTTCTCACATTCTTCACATGTCGTTTTTCCTTCTATGTGGAGATGTGATTGCATCTTGTATCCTCTATTCCGTACAAGATCTTCCTATTTACCATACGAAAGTATGTGGAATACATCGCTGAGGAGTCATGTTATTTTATGTTGCCTGTTGGAAAATCTTATCCATATTGGTTAGTATTTCTTAGTGACATCTACCGAGGTAATTGTCATGCTGGTTTTGGTATCATCTACCAAGGATGTCACGAAGGTGTGGGGAAACTAGTCGAGTAAGACTTAAGAGGAATTATGGTGAAAGAAAAGCTTTAATTTTGCTATCAAGAGTCAGAAGTCGTCTTCTCATGTACCCCTTTTCACACACACACACACACACACACACACACGAGGGGATGGGGCCTCGTAGCCTGGTGGATAACGCGCAGGACTCGTAATTCTGTGGCGCGGGTTCGATTCCCGCACGAGGCAGAAACAAATGGGCAAAGTTTCTTTCACCCTAAGTGCCCCTGTTACCTAGCAGTAAATAGGTACCTGGGAGTTAGTCAGTTGTCACGGGCTGCTTCCTGGGGTGTGTGTGTGTGGTGTAGAAAAAAAAAAATAGTAGTTAGTAAACAGTTGATTGACAGTTGAGAGGCGGGCCGAAAGAGCAAAGCTCAACCCCTGCAAAACACAACTAGTAAACACACACACACACACACACACACACACACACACACACACACAGAGAATAACGTCTGCGTTAATAAAGAGAATAACGTCTGCGGCATATGCGAGGCTGGCTAACATCAGAACGGCGTTCAGGAACCTGTGTAAGGAATCATTCAGAATCTTGTACACCACATATGTAAGACCAATCCTGGAGTATGCGGCCCCAGCATGGAGCCCGTACCTTGTCAAGCACAAGACGAAGCTGGAAAAAGTCCAAAGGTATGCTACTAGACTAGTCCCAGAACTAAGAGGCATGAGTTATGAGGAAAGGCTGCGGGAAATGCACCTCACGACACTGGAAGACAGAAGAGTAAGGGGGGACATGATCACAACCTACAAAATCCTCAGGGGAATCGACCGGGTAAACAAGGACGAACTTTTCAACACTGGTGGGACGCGAACAAGGGGACACAGGTGGAAGCTGAGTACCCAAATGAGCCACAGAGACGTTAGAAAGAACTTTTTCAGTGTCAGAGTAGTTAGCAAATGGAATGCATTAGGAAGTGATGTGGTGGAGGCTGACTCCATTCACAGTTTCAAATGTAGATATGATAGAGCCCAATAGGCTCAGGAATCTGTACACCAGTTGATTGACGGTTGAGAGGCGGGACCAAAGAGCCAGAGCTCAACCCCCGCAAGCACAATTAGGTAAGTACAATTAGGTAAGTACACACACACACACACACACACACACACACACACACACACACACACACACAAATATATCAATACACGGTCGGGAGTCTCTGCATTAGTCAAGCAACAAGCGGCTATACAGAGCCCTCGACCCAACAAACACATATCAACGAACACCAACACCATAGAACAAACAGCACAAGCCAAGATTCCACCGGTCATTCTCAACATGACAAGGTCCCCCTGGCGGTGTATCCTCTCTCACTGAGTGACACTATTATGCGTTGCATTACGGCCCTACGTGTCCCTTCCTTAATCCACACCACCGGTGCCAACCCTGCTCTTACTCACCTCTGTGGCATCACCGCTCCCCTATCCCTTACCCAGGATGGGACGGTACCGGAAGAGGAAGAATGCCGGATCTCAAACTCTAAAACATCGGAAGATTAGGATTCAAGGACGTGACGTCGGGTCACGACAAACGGGAGGGAAAATGCTGCGATCCAAAAACAAAGGTGGGATCGAAGATAGTGTCAGCTACGTCAAGTCATGATGAATATTGGATTGAATTCGACGAGAGTTTGAACACGTGGCGACACCAGGATATGAGAGGCGCTCATCAGTGATGCCAACAGCTATGGAGATGTGTAGGATGATGTGCAAGAGTGACGAGGACAGCTTCCCTGTAGGTCACAGGGAGAGGAGGAGAGGAGTAGAGAGATAGAGGTAGAGTGGTAGAGTGAGAGGTAGAGAGAAGAGGCAAGTAGTAGAGAGAGGGAGCGAGTGCTAGAGACAGAGAGAGAGAGTGAGAGAGGGAGAGTGTGGTAACACGAGGGAGAGAGTGATAGAAAGAAGGAGAGAGAGTTTTAGAAAGATGTAGAGAGAGAGAGAGAGAGAGAGGTAGAGTGAGGAGCGACTGAGCATGGCAGGAATGTTTTAAATTATCAGGGGACGTGAAGGCATCCCGTCAACCACACCTGCTTCTCTTGCCTCCTCTTCCTGCCTGTCTCCCTCACCCCCCCCTGCCAGCTTCCCCTGTTTGCTTGGGTCGCCTGCTTGCCTCCTCCTTCACATGCCTGCCCTTCCTGCCTCGCCTACCTGTCTAGTCTGCTTGTCACGCCTGCCTGCCTCTCCTACCTCTCCTGCCCGTTTGCCTCAACAACGTGTCTACCATTCCATATGGCCGTTTTCTTTCCCATAATCTAGTCTACCGTCTCATCATCTACCTTTCTCACCGATGCGATGAGAACCAACATTCCACGCTCGCACGCATACCACATCGTGCATTTGTGATGTGTTATGCATGCGATTTGTGGCCCCCTCACCCAGCGTGAAAGGTGAGGCTGTCATTCTCACCCTTCTCACCTGGCTTAATGCCTATATCAACCTCTAAATGGGTCATTAAAGCCACCACAAGTGCTTAGACACAGACCAACCAGCAAGTATACATTAGTCCTGAACATAGTCTAGGACTAAAGGAAATTCTCAATGTATATCCACCCCAGATGTATATACTATACACCTTTCTGTACATATAGAGGGAGTTCTGTACATTATATATATATATATATATATATATATATATATATATATATATATATATATATATATATATATATATAATATATATATATAATATATATATATATATATATATATATATACTCTGCTTTTACAGTAACCAGTTACATACTGAATATGGAACACTCCTGATAATGCATTAGCAACTTTTTCCTACTTTTAAAATGATCATTGAGCTGCTAGCCAGAATACCTTTATTAATTTTGTATTCAACAAAACCCCATAAAAAGAAATATACTTAATAATAAATTGTAAATTATTATTTTCATCTAGCATTATAATTGAAAATAAAAATAATTACAATCTAAAAATAGGATTAGTAAAATCACCGTTAGCCTACACATCTGTTGACAGGGGGGGATGAGAAGGCAGCGGGGGACAACAGGAGAGCCTCTGTTTGGAGGGAGGTACCGGATATGTTGACGGCGACAACAGGAAGGAGGAGGAAGAGGAAGAAAAACAGTTATAAGAGGGGACAAAAGGGTGCTGGTACGGGGTGCTATGGCTGACCAGGTGTTGGAAAAGGGGTGAAGAGGGGGGTGTGTGGTGGTGGGGGGGTGGTGAAGGTAAGGAAGGGAGGGGGGTTTAGGGAGAGTGAGGAAGGGTTAGGAGGAGAAAGAGAGGAGGGGGGGGTGTGATAATGGTAAAGAAAATCTATACAGAAAATAAAAAGGAATATACAGAGAATATAATAAAGTACACAGTGAAAAGAGAGAGGAAAATCGTGGATGGGTTGATATATATTGAGAATAGGTGAGAAGAGGTGAGAGAACAGCTGTGAACATGATGGGTGAGAGAGAGAGACATCATAGGAGGGATGGGAGGTATAAATGGGGGGAGACAGGAAAGGATTTGTGACCTATAGCCAGGATAAGGAGGACGCGTGACAATCGAAAGGTCGGGATTTTTATCAACGTTGATCTGACTAGATAATGGCTGCCTGTCCCCCACACACTCGGAAGAAAGAATTCGAGCCACTGCACGACTGTTCTCGTGCTTAAACGAACCTTATTCCATGCCCGAATGATTGCTCTATTCTCAGAAACAATAGTTAATATTAAACTAGGAGTCTCTCTTCAGTGGAGTTGGATGCTAGGAGTATGGGATGCAGGACGCTTGGAAACCCAGCATGGACACCATGGACCAGCAACTGGATGGGTGAGAGCGAGGAACTTCTACTGATTAGGAAAGGGGTTCCAGTCTCCTGCGCCTGGAGACTCGTATCCTCTTTTGTTACTATCTATACGGCTTTTGTCAAACGCCTTATGATCCCCCTTTTAGGTGATTAGCGTTTGGCTGCTAACGTCCTTGGTGATAAATTATCATCAACAGCACAACATTCCAGCACCACAGAAATCACCACCACTACCACCATCACCACCAGCACCACTAGCACCACCACCATCACCACCATCACCACCACCATCACCACCACCATCACCATCACCACCACCATCATCACCACCACCACCAGCACCACTACCACCACACTCTAGCATTTCCTGATGGGACAGTAACGAGCTGATTACTTAAGGTAGCGTGACAAGATAACTGAATGTGTTGCTGTTAGTTACCAAAGCTGTAAACAATAGCAAGATAATAACTACCGAGGTGTTGACCGTCACTGCAACTCTCTGTTTCCAATCAGATTGGTATTCTCTAATAATTTAATAAACTGATTTATACATAAGTATTTATCAGAAAGTGAAGGGTGTGGAGAGTAGAAATTTGAGGAAGAATGAGGGCAAAGAAAAGGAGAAAAAGAGAGAGAGAGAGAGAGAGAGAGAGAGAGAGAGAGAGAGAGAGAGAGAGAGAGAGAGAGAGAGAGAGAGAGAGAGAGAGAGAGAGAAAAAAAAAAAAAGAGAGAGAGAGAGAGAGAGAGAGAGAGAGAGAGAGAGAGAGAGAGAGAGAGAGAGAGAGAGAGAGAGAGAGAAAAAAAGAGAGAGAGAGAGAGAGAGAGAGAGAGAGAGAGAGAGAGAGAGAGAGAGAGAGAGAGAGAGAGAGAGAGAAAAAGAGAGAGAGAGAGAGAGAGAGAGAAAAAGAGAGAGAGAGAGAGAGAGAGAGAGAGAGAGAGAGAGAGAGAGAGAGAGAGAGAGAGAGAGAGAGAGAGAGAGAGAGAGAGAGAGAGAGAGAGGTGATATAGGGAAATGTAAATAAGAAAAGAGAGGAAATACCTGATAGAGTTTGAGATAAGATTGAGACAGGGGGGAGGGGGGGGGGGAAGATGGCATGACTAAGGGAAAGTAGAAGGGGGGGATGAGGAGGGTATGATTAGGAGGGGGGAGGGCAGGGGGTGGGTAGAGGGGGGGGGGGGGAAGAATCTGGCTGGGGAACACGTGCGGTAACAGGTGGTCGTAGTGGGCAGCTGGCGATGAGAAGGTAGAAAGGGAAAGAGGAGGGAAGGAGGGGGGAAAGAGGGGGGGGAGGGGGAGTTAGGGGAGGGGAAGGGAGCGTTACCTTGCACCTTGACGTATGAATCACAGCGTGATTGATCAGGTATCATCTGGAGACATTTATCGAGATCCGACTATTGAGCACTCCAAGAGTCCGGCAAGTTATGCCACTTATTTATAAAAGGGAGGTGTTGAAGAGACTTTAACCCCCTAATGGTTGCATAGTTCCCCCCCCCCCCACCACCACTTGCGTACCCAAAAATGCACTTTTTTTCCATCCCGGATTTTTTGCACTTCCTGCCATGCTTCCCGGTCGCTTAATAAATTATTTCCTGGCGCAAAATTAGAGCCAGTCCCTCTTAACATTTTGCAAGTGTTAATGATTATGTCGGAGGAGGAGGCCTGGTCGACGACCGGGCCGCGGAGACGCTAAGCCCCGGAAGCACCTCAAGGTAACCTCAAGGTATGTATCTCTATCGCCTGAGCTCTAAGTGATACACATTGAGAGAGTTTAAGCAGGCCCAATAACTTATACTTTTCATTGAAGGGATTTCAGTGACTTCATATAATTGTGAGGAGAAAAACTAAGCCATTATGACTATGTAGCACACGGAATTACGGGCTATTCATGCCCGTGCCACCTCTTGGGTGGCTTAATCTTCATCAATCAATCAATCAGCACACGGAAGGGATACACTGACAGGATATGAGCTGGATAGGATGCAGGAGGAAAGGAGCACTAAGCACTTGGACTATTGGGGGATCGAATACCGACCCGCAAAAAGCGAAGTCGTCGCTGTTCAAGGGACAAAAGGCAAATGGGTGTAAATTTGGAAATGGGTTTATCTCAATGCAAATGGGATAAACTGTTTAATTATCTGTAAAATGGTAGTAAAGTGAAGTACTGATCAGTTAGTGGCGTCTTGGTGTGGCATTAGAAATGGCAGGTCAAGGGATAGGTCTATGACAGGGGGGGGGGGGGACAAGTCTATGACAGAGGGGGGGACAGGTCTATGACAGAGGGGGGACAGGTCTATGACAGAGGGGGGACAAGTCTGTGACAGGGAGGGGGGGGCAGGTCTATGACAGGGGGGGACAAGTCTGTGACGGGGGGGGGGGACAGGTCTATGACAGGAAGGGACAAGTCTATGACGGAGGGGGGGGGGGGACAGGTCTATGACAGGGGGGGGACAAGTCTATGACAGAGGGGGGGACAGGTCTATGACAGGGGGGGACAAGTCTATGACAGAGGGGGGGACAGGTCTATGAAAGGGGGGGGGACAGGTCAATGACAGTGGGGGACAAGTCTATGACGGAGGGGGGGACAGGTCTATTACAGGGGGGGACAGGTCTTTGAGACAGTTTTTAGTTTAGTTCATTTATTATGCACCCCATACCCATCTTGTGGGCGGTAGTGGAAAGGGTTACAGAGGCACATAATGGGCTCAGGGACTGAACCCCACAATTCATTTAGCTAAGCAAGTTACAATCTTGATGAGCTAGTTACAAAATTCAATATAAGTCGTCACATCAACAATTGGTTCGAGATCGACCTCAAGTACAGGTTCTAAATTAAGCAACTGACATATGTGGAGAGCTAGTGTCAAAATTGATATGTTTGTCCTGCACACCGCCCCCCCATCCAGTGGCACAGTGATTCAAAGTGTCATTCCCACTTCCCTTTCACGGAGTCCTCAATACCACCTTTCCCACCGTAAGAACGCTTCCCCCCCTTCCACTGCTCGAGCCCCTTCCCCCTCCCCCTCCAACAACCACAATACCCCCTCCCTCTCCCAAGGCACATGCCCTCCCCCGTTATCTCCACCACACGATCTCTCCCCAGGGGGCTGCCTTCGGCTCTGCCCATGATATCAACCACTTTTTTTTACAGTGTCCTCGGCCAGCAGCGCCCCATGCGGCCATTGTCAGTACTACCGGCACGTGGACAGCTCCCTCTCGCCTCTCTTGCAAGACTTGTTCCTTTCTCCCACTCCATGACGGGCCTTGAAAGTGCTGGAGGACGACTCCAAACATGGAGTAACGGAGCAAGAAGGTGGTGGAGGAGGAAAGTGGTGGAGGACGACTCCAAACATGGAGTAGTGGAGCAGGAAGGTGGTGGAGGACGGCTCCAAACATGGAGTAGCGGAGCAGGAAGGTGGTGGAGGACGACTCCAAACATGGAGTAGCGGAGCAGGAAGATGCTGGAGGACGACTCCAAACATGGAGTAGTGGAGCAGGAAGATGCTGGAGGACGACTCCAAACATGGAGTAGCGGACCAGGAAGGTGGTGGAGGACGACTCCAAACATGGAGTAGTGGAGCAGGAAGGTGGTGGAGGACGACTCCAAACATGGAGTAGTGGAGCAGGAAGGTGGTGGAGGACGACTCCAAACATGGAGTAGTGGAGCAGGAAGGTGGTGGAGGACGACTCCAAACATGGAGTAGTGGAGCAGGAAGATGGAGGAGGACGACTCCAAACATGGAGTAGCGGACCAGGAAGGTGCTGGAGGACGACTCCAAATATGGAGTAGCGGAGCAGGAAGGTGGTGGAGGACGACTCCAAACATGATTCTGTACGGTATAAGACAGTCACAAGTTATGCTATTAAACGACCATCGGCTGAAAGGTGGGACACAGGAGCTGCAGCTCAACCCACGCAGACACACCTGGCTAAGGACACACACACGAAGCCGGGTTCGATTCCCGAAACATACAAATGGGTAGAATTTCTTTCACCTGATGTGTCTGTTCACCTAGCAGTAAATAGGTACCCGGGAGTTAGACAGCTGTTGCAAGCTGCATCCTGATGATATATATATATATATATATATATATATATATATAATTTTACACATTAAAAATAATTATATTGTAAATATTATTGATACAAAAATAGGTCGGTAGTCAGTGTATTAGACATCCGACGTTCAGAAAGGCGGAGTCCAAGAGCTAAGAGTTCAATCCTGCAGAAACAAATAATAAATACACAGCCACCAAACACGCCCCGCACCCCCACCCTTCCTCCCTATGGTTGGTCTGACACAACAACAACACACTTCCCCCCAAACACACTCCAAGACCCACCAGACACACTTCTCACCTCACACTAACGGCGTCCTGGGGAGGGCCTCCACCGCGAGCACTTTCACACTGTCCACACACTGTCACAGGTCACACTTTGGACTGTCAACTGGGACCCGAGTCACGCAGCTGTCTGGAAGTCGACACAAACACACACGTCAGCTGTTATGACAATCAGCTGATGGGTGTAAACATTGAACCACGTGCTCTCAACTCTTCCATAAACCTTTCACCGTTCACTTGGCATGGATATTGCCACGAGTTTTATAAACTTAATATATTTATAAATAATTTATACCTTGCTGGATTGATTTTCCTATTTTAGTACTTCCTTCTAAGCAGCGGCCGTCGTCGGGGACGCATTACTGTAATGCTAATTTATATTTGTTCTAAAATATAAATTAATATTTGTATACAATTCAATGTATGGTTAGGCGTAGGTTAGCTTAGGTGTTAAGGTTCTATTGGCGATTATTCAACCCGTCCTCGACTCAAGTCCATTACATCCAGCGGTCAACCCCACAGACGCATTCATAAATTTTAACATGCTGTTCACTCAAAACGGGAATTTTCTCAAGTATAAATTAATATTATAATATATTAGCCTATTGTGTATATATAGGTATAGGTTAGGTTAGGTGTTTAGGTTCTGTTGGCGATTATTTGTATTTGTAGTACGTGGGTGAAGCATTTACAGCGTTGTGATTCGAAAAAAATTCGTCAGTGAAGCACTTGTTCCGGATATGTTCGAACGTCAGCAGTTGTGAGTCGTGTGTAAACCACTTTTCATTCATAAACAGGGGGTTTGGCGGGTGCATGGAATCACTTTTGGATCTTTGTTTGGAGGACGGGCTGGATTATTTGTGTTTGTAGTACGTGAATGAAGCATTTTCAGCGTTGTGATTCGAACAGAGGTTGACGTCAGCGAAGCACTGATCGAGAAAAGTACATAAGACGTCAGTTGCGAGTCGTGTATATACCGTTCTTTATTCATAGACATATTAGTTTGGTGGCTGGATTACCGAGCATTTAGCCTCTGTTGATGAGGCATGGCTGTTGTATTTGTAGTACGTGGGTAAAGCATTTACAGCGCTGTGATTCGAACAGAGGTCGTCAGCGAAGCACATATCGAGAAATTTTCGAACGTCATCGGTTGAGAGTCGAGTGTAAACCCTTTTCCATTCATAAACCAGCCCGTCCTCCAAACAAAGATCCAAAAGTGATTCCATGCACCCGCCAAACCCCCCTGTTTATGAATGAAAAACGGTTTACACACGACTCACAACTCATTTCGTTCGAACACTTCCGGAACAAGTGCTTCACTGACGAATTTTGTTCGAACCACAACGCTATAAATGCTTCACCCACGTACTACAAATACAAATAATCGCCAACAGAACCTAAACACCTAACCTAACCTAACCTATGCCTATATATGCACAAAATGCTAATATATCATAATATTAATTTATATTTGAGAAAATTCCTGTTTTGAATGAACAGCATGTTAAAATTTATGAATGCGTCTGTGGGGTCGACCGCTGGGTGTAATGGACTTGAGTCGAGGACGGGTTGCATAAACAGGTAAGTTTGGCGGGTGAATTAACGAGATTTTTGACCATTGTTGATGAGAACGAACTGCCCTCAGAGTCCATCCTGTGAGGGTGTGGTTGGCTGCTATGGGAGTTATAGTAGACCCAGGAAACCTTAATCCGTGTTTGGCATTTCGAGCGCCAACAATGATACTAACGAGGAGCTGTTAGGGAGTCATTTTGACGTCCGTACTCACCTAGTTGTACTTGCGGGGGTTGACCTCTGGCTCTTTGGCCCCGCCTGCACAACTCCGTGTGTTGTACACGGTGGCTGTGTTGGAGATTAGGTGTTTCTGTTTTGTTTATTGGTGTTGTTGTTGCTGTTTCAGATTTAGCTACTCAGAACGAAGTGTCCATGTAGCACGGGCTATGGTGAGCCCGTAAGGATTATTTGTGTTGTTGATGTCAGGGTTATATCGTGTGTGAGAACGCTGGGCGTGAGGAGACGGGGAGTGAGTGTGTGAGGAATCTGCGAGTGAGTGTGTGAGGAAACTGAGAGTGAGTGTGTGAGGAAGCTTGGAGTGTGTCCAAGGAGTGCGCGAGATGGGGGATAAGAAATATGACTGTTAACACTTTTTGTTTTAAGTGACAACTCCCAGGAGGCACTTTACACTCGGCGGTGTGGAAACACTTGGGAGCTGCAGACTGTAAGGATGATGTTGCAGTATGTAGTGTAGAAATAGATCGACGAATGTATAAATTATATTGTATGGAATTGCGACCGTTGTATAAGTACAGTCGTATACAACTGCCAACCCTGCACTACTTCCAACCCTGCACCACTTCCAACCCTGCACCACTTCCAACCCTGCACCACTGCCAACCCTGCACCACTTCCAACCCTGCACAACTGCCAACCCTGCACCACTTCCAACCCTGCACAACTGCCAACCCTGCACCACTTCCAACCCTGCACAAGTGCCAACCCTGCACCACTTCCAACCCTGCACAACTGCCAACCCTGCACCACTTCCAACCCTGCACAACTGCCAACCCTGCACCACTTCCAACCCTGCACAACTGCCAACCCTGCACCACTTCCAACCCTGCACAACTGCCAACCCTGCACCACTTCCAACCCTGCACAACTGCCAACCCTGCACGATTGCAACTCTTCTACCGTATCCGTAAATGAATGTGAAAGAACTTATGAGTTTATATTATGAACGCTTGAGATATTTTGTGAGTGTTTCAGCGTTGTGGAAGTGTGAGGGTGTGTACGTCAATGTTGTGGAAGTGTGAGGGTGTGTACGTCAATGTTGTGGAAGTGTGAGGGTGTGTACGTCAATGTTGTGGAAGTGTGAGGGTGTGTACGTCAATGTTGTGGAAGTGTGAGGGTGTGTACGTCAATGTTGTGGAAGTGTGAGGGTGTGTACGTCAATGTCGTGGAAGTGTGAGAATGTGTACTCACAATCAGTGACTGCGAGAAAATAAGGGCTGGCTCCTTATTTTGTCTTCTCTGGTAATATTGTTGAACGTGTTATGCGAATTTTTGCGTCCTTTGAGGCACAAATTATTGCGTCAAATGTTCTTAAATTTGGGAATTAGCTTCGACAGCTATTTTAAAGTCATTCACTTGTGGATGAGCCATACAAGATACGACTATTTCCATACATTTGAGCGGTTAAATTGCACATCCAGCATTCACCATGTCCTCATGTCTTAATCTCAGTTAAAATAGGATGTCCTTGTCTATCTTGCCCATTCCCCCTTGGTATTTTGTACATAGTGATCATGTCCCTGTGTTCCTTCTCTCCATCATGGAAGGGAACTTGTGTTTCTTTAACCTTTTTCTTATTTGAGTTTTATCAATTCTGGCATTATTTTAGCTGCTAATCTCTGTACTTTATCATACTTTATTTGCTTCACGAGGTGTGAATTCCATGCCGGTTCTGCGTACTCTATTTATGGTCTCACAAATCATGTATATATATGGTGTTGAAGGCCTCTTTGCTTAGAGTTTTAAATGCTGTACTTATCTTCCTACACGTTCGTAATCGTATCCAATCCACGAGTGCTTCTGGAATTATATTATCATATAAGTATTTTTCTCCAATTACTTCTTGTGGTTTCCTCTCTGGTGTAAATTCCTTCAGTTCTTCTACCTCTCTTTCCCACCTTCATTACCTAACACTTATTCGGGTTGAATTCTAACAACCATTTATCTGGCCACAATTTGTGAGGGGTCTTCCCGTAGAAACTCTGAGAGTCCTGCTTAGGTCCTGCCGGCATCATTAACGCTAGATCACTGGTAAACATGGTCAGGTTCGAGCTAATTTTCCTCTGGTAGGTCGTTTACATAAATTAAGATCGGCAACGGTCTTGTGACAGAGCCCTGTGGAACACGGCTGTGGGATACTGCTGTGGGATACTGCTGTGGGACACTGCTGTGGGACACCACTGTGGGACAGTGCTGTAGGACACCGCTGTGGGAATGCAGAAAGTCACACAGTTTGGGATCATGTCAGCGTGGTTCTGGGAATGTCTTGGAGCGTCTTTATTTTCACTTTGTGTTGATGAGTAAGTGTGAGGTGGTGTCGTGGGTAATTAGTGAGTCATGATTTGCGGATATTCCGGAGTGTCTTTCATGACTCATGTCTGCCACGCCCCCTCCCCCTCACAATACCTCCCACCCCTCACCTTCCCACCCTATCTCTCACTATCCCAGCCCTCACCATCTCTCACCCCTCAGACGAACGCTGGACGCATGGGGGTACCAATACTTTCCAGGTGGGTACTGGACATTTCCAGGTGGGTACTGGACATTTTCAGGCGGGTACTGGACATTTTCACGCGGGTACAGTTGCGGGATACATGAAGAGGTACAGGTATTATGTTACGGTACAGAAAACATATTCAAGGGTACAGGTACAGTCCTTAGTAACACGGTGCAGAGGTACAGCAACAGAAGGAAGGTCAGAGTACCGGTGTGACTCCTCTTACTGCGTCAAGAACACTGCCCTAACGCGGTTTTGGATCACTTTCTCGGGTGCGTTGAATGCTCCCATATCTGTCCTCAACCATGCTCCCACACCTGGAACAAGTATGCTCCCACACCTGGAACAAGTATGCTCCCACACCTGGAACAAGTATGCTCCCACACCTGGAACAAGTATGCTCCCACACCTGGACCAACTATGCTCCCACACCTGGACCAACTATGCTCCCACACCTGGACCAACCATGCTCCCACACCTGGAACAAGTATGCTCCCACACCTGGACCAACTATGCTCCCACACCTGGACCAACTATGCTCCCACACCTGGACCAACCATGCTCCCACACCTGGAACAAGTATGCTCCAACACCTGGACCAACCATGCTCCCACACCTGGACCAATCATGCTCCCACATCTGGACCACCCATGCTCCCACACCTGGGCCAACCATGCTCCCACACCTGGACCAACCATGCTCCCACACCTGGACCAACCATGCTCCCACACCTGGAACAACCATGCTCCCACACCTGAACTAACTATACTCCCACACCTGTCCTCACACCTGAACTAACTATACTCCCACACCTGTCCTCAACCATGCTCCCACACCTGGACCAACCATGCTCCCACACCTGGACCAACCATGCTCCCACACCTGGACCAACCATGCTCCCACACCTGTCCTCAACCATGGAATATATATACTACCTATAAACAAATAAATTTAGTTTTAATAAAACACATACTAAAGTCTTTCAACTTGAAAAGTAGGCCCGGTCCTCGACCAGGCCTAATCGTTGCTGAACTGATCAACCAGGCTGTTGGACGCCGCTGAACGCATAACCGCTTGTATTGACTCATGCTCTCAAGTATTTTATATGAATTTTTATGTTCCCTTTTTCTGTCTAGTTCCAGTGATTATGATTTACAGATATACACATAATTTGATTGGTATGTGTACTCACCTAGTTGTGCTTGCGTGGGTTGAGCTTTGGCTCTTTGGTCCCGCCTCTCAACTGTCAATCAACTGGTGTACAGATGTGATGTGACACTTGCCCGTCTCACCTCTGGAGCCACCCCCTCCCCCGATACGTCTCATAACTCACACTCAAGGGTCAACTCTAAGGCTCCTCACACTCAAGGGTCAACTCTGAGGCTTCTCACACTCAAGGGTCAATTCTGAGGCTCTTAACACTCAAGGGTCAACTCTGAGGGCTCCTCACACTCAAGTATCAACTCAAAGGCTCCTTACACTCAAGCGGTGGCTCCTGATACGACCATTAAATGCCGTATAGCGATAGATCAATATTGGTTTATCGATTAGACCAATAGTTCCTAATTGATTAGGTACAATATCCTAATCTTTTGGGAACAGATTAGAATATTGTGGCCGCGCACACACACACACACCTGTGTGTGTGTGTGTGTGTGTGTGTGTGTGTGTGTGTGTGTGTGTGTGTGTGTGTGTGTGTGTGTGTGTGTGTGTGTGTGTGTGTGTGTGTGTGTGTGTGCGTGTGTGTAAACCATGCAGTTGCCTCTAGGCTCGTACCTACGTACATGTGTAAGCCTTAACAAAACGCTTTTTTTTTAACAACAAATACAAACAAAACAAATACACAAAGCAGACAAACAGAGTGGCTCAAGCATCTCCCCGAGGCATCCAAACTTCCCACTTCCAAGCAAATACAACAAAGAAATAAAGATTTTGTTTCGGCTCTGGCTGAGCTTCGCGATTGCGATTAAAGGCAGGCAAAGAAAAGAGCCAAACAAGACTGACCAACAAAGCAAGAGAAGCAAACAAGACTGACGTCCAAAAGAGCCAGCAAACCAGTAGCGGACGCCTCGCTCGAGAGAGCCTCAGTAACAACCCACCAAACACACACCGAAACTACGACGTTGGTACAACGTTCGAACAAGTTTTCACACCTCCTAACCTATTATAACAACCAATATAGCAAGTTGTAACAACGTTCTAATACGTCATAAACACGTTAAGCCAAGATATAACAACTTTATTTCAAGTTGTAACAAGCGGAAAATAGAGACAGTTTCGGTTTGTGTTTCCAGGGAAACTGCGTCACACGGGAATCAAGCAATTTGATCCAAGAAACTAGTTTTTCATTTAAGGGTAAAAAAAAAAAATCTCGAAAAACCGTGTTTATTGTCTATTGTGTCATGGTTGTGAAGCTCATGTAGAGATAATATGACAATGGTGATCATTATTCTTGCTTTTCTCCATGTGGATTTTTACACATACCAAGGGGCTAGATTCACGAAAACACTTACGCAATCATTTACGAAACTGTACATCTTTTCTCAGTCTTTGGCGGCTTTGTTTCCAGTTATTAAACAGTTAATGAGCTCCGAAGCACCAGGAGGCTGTTTATAACAATAACAACAGTTGAATGGGAAGTTTTCCTGCTTGTAAACTGTTTAATAAATATAACCAAAGCCGTCAAAGATTGAGGAAAGATGTACACGTTCGTAAGTGCTTGCGTAACTGCTTTCGTGAATCTGGCCCCAGAATTTTTGGTCCTGGGGGCGTATCCCGAATTCTTCGGGGGACCCTGGCAGGGGAGATTGGGGTCACAGGTCCATTTTGATGAAAAAAACACAACCAAAAAAATCTTTTTACTATTTTTGTATATATTTATTTTCTTGACCTTCCTAATTGTCGTCTTCATCATTCGCTCCCCATCCACTGTCCCTGACCTGTGAACTATCCCCCCATCCACTGACCCTGACCTGTGAACTATCCCCCATCCACTGACCCTGACCTGTGAACTATCCCCCCATCCACTGACCCTGACCTGTGAACTATCCCCCATCCACTGACCCTGACCTGTGAACTATCCCCCCATCCACTGACCCTGACCTGTGAACTATCCACCATCCACTGACCCTGACCTGTGAACTATCCCCCATCCACTGACCCTGACCTGTGAACTATCCCCCCATCCACTGACCCTGACCTGTGAACTATCCCCCATCCACTGACCCTGACCTGTGAACTATCCCCCCATCCACTGACCCTGACCTGTGAACTATCCCCCATCCACTGACCCTGACCTGTGAACTATCCCCCATCCACTGACCCTGACCTGTGAACTATCCCCCATCCACTGACCCTGACCTGTGAACTATCCACCATCCACTGACCCTGACCTGTGAACTATCCCCCATCCACTGACCCTGACCTGTGAACTATCCACCATCCACTGATCCTGACCTGTGAACTATCCACCATCCACTGATCCTGACCTGTGAACTATCCCCCATCCACTGACCCTGACCTGTGAACTATCCACCATCCACTGTCCCTGACCTGTGAACTATCCCCCATCCACTGACCCTGACCTGTGAACTATCCACCATCCACTGTCCCTGACCTGTGAACTATCCCCCATCCACTGACCCTGACCTGTGAACTATCCACCATCCACTGATCCTGACCTGTGAACTATCCCCCATCCACTGACCCTGACCTGTGAACTATCCACCATCCACTGATCCTGACCTGTGAACTATCCACCATCCACTGATCCTGACCTGTGAACTATCCCCCATCCACTGACCCTGACCTGTGAACTATCCACCATCCACTGTCCCTGACCTGTGAACTATCCCCCATCCACTGACCCTGACCTGTGAACTATCCACCATCCACTGTCCCTGACCTGTGAACTATCCCCCATCCACTGACCCTGACCTGTGAACTATCCACCATCCACTGATCCTGACCTGTGAACTATCCCCCATCCACTGACCCTGACCTGTGAACTATCCACCATCCACTGACCCTGACCTGTGAACTATCCACCATCCACTGTCCCTGACCTGTGAACTATCCCCCATCCACTGTCCCTGACCTGTGAACTATCCCCCATCCACTGTCCCTGACCTGTGAACTATCCCCCATCCACTGACCCTGACCTGTGAACTATCCACCATCCACTGACCCTGACCTGTGAACTATCCCCCATCCACTGACCCTGACCTGTGAACTATCCACCATCCACTGTCCCTGACCTGTGAACTATCCCCCATCCACTGTCCCTGACCTGTGAACTATCCCCCATCCACTGTCCCTGACCTGTGAACTATCCCCCATCCACTGACCCTGACCTGTGAACTATCCACCATCCACTGACCCTGACCTGTGAACTATCCACCATCCACTGTCCCTGACCTGTGAACTATCCACCATCCACTGACCCTGACCTGTGAACTATCCACCATCCACTGATCCTGACCTGTGAACTATCCCCCATCCACTGACCCTGACCTGTGAACTATCCACCATCCACTGTCCCTGACCTGTGAACTATCCCCCATCCACTGACCCTGACCTGTGAACTATCCACCATCCACTGTCCCTGACCTGTGAACTATCCCCCATCCACTGACCCTGACCTGTGAACTATCCACCATCCACTGATCCTGACCTGTGAACTATCCCCCATCCACTGACCCTGACCTGTGAACTATCCACCATCCACTGACCCTGACCTGTGAACTATCCACCATCCACTGTCCCTGACCTGTGAACTATCCCCCATCCACTGTCCCTGACCTGTGAACTATCCCCCATCCACTGTCCCTGACCTGTGAACTATCCCCCATCCACTGACCCTGACCTGTGAACTATCCACCATCCACTGACCCTGACCTGTGAACTATCCCCCATCCACTGACCCTGACCTGTGAACTATCCACCATCCACTGTCCCTGACCTGTGAACTATCCCCCATCCACTGTCCCTGACCTGTGAACTATCCCCCATCCACTGTCCCTGACCTGTGAACTATCCCCCATCCACTGACCCTGACCTGTGAACTATCCACCATCCACTGACCCTGACCTGTGAACTATCCACCATCCACTGTCCCTGACCTGTGAACTATCCACCATCCACTGACCCTGACCTGTGAACTATCCACCATCCACTGTCCCTGACCTGTGAACTATCCACCATCCACTGACCCTGACCTGTGAACTATCCACCATCCACTGATCCTGACCTGTGAACTATCCCCCATCCACTGTCCCTGACCTGTGAACTATCCCCCATCCACTGATCCTGACCTGTGAACTATCCACCATCCACTGTCCCTGACCTGTGAACTATCCCCCATCCACTGACCCTGACCTGTGAACTATCCCCCATCCACTGACCCTGACCTGTGAACTATCCACCATCCACTGTCCCTGACCTGTGAACTATCCACCATCCACTGACCCTGACCTGTGAACTATCCACCTCTCCACAGAAAAAAGACAATAGACTTTGGGGAAAGGATCTGCTTGACCCCGACCGCCAGCCAAGAGGATCCCGAAGGTCACAGAACAAAGCGATCAACAGGTTCCTGCTTAAACGGAGCGACAGAAACAAAAAAATGAAACACCGAAGAAACACGAAACAATCACACACACACACACACACACACACACACACACACACACACACACACACACACACACACACACACACACACACACACACACACACCAAACACCATCACACCAAACCTGTCTCCTGAAGCCCACATAAAGAGAATAACGTCTGCGGCATATGCGAGGCTGGCTAACATCAGAACGGCGTTCAGGAACCTGTGTAAGGAATCATTCAGAATCTTGTACACCACATATGTAAGACCAATCCTGGAGTATGCGGCCCCAGCATGGAGCCCGTACCTTGTCAAGCACAAGACGAAGCTGGAAAAAGTCCAAAGGTATGCTACTAGACTAGTCCCAGAACTAAGAGGCATGAGTTATGAGGAAAGGCTGCGGGAAATGCACCTCACGACACTGGAAGACAGAAGAGTAAGGGGGGACATGATCACAACCTACAAAATCCTCAGGGGAATCGACCGGGTAAACAAGGACGAACTTTTCAACACTGGTGGGACGCGAACAAGGGGACACAGGTGGAAGCTGAGTACCCAAATGAGCCACAGAGACGTTAGAAAGAACTTTTTCAGTGTCAGAGTAGTTAGCAAATGGAATGCATTAGGAAGTGATGTGGTGGAGGCTGACTCCATTCACAGTTTCAAATGTAGATATGATAGAGCCCAATAGGCTCAGGAATCTGTACACCAGTTGATTGACGGTTGAGAGGCGGGACCAAAGAGCCAGAGCTCAACCCCCGCAAGCACAATTAGGTGAGTACAATTAGGTGAGTACACACACACACACACACACACATACACACACACACACACAGAGTGGTAGACGGTTGGAACAAGTTAGGTGAGAAGGTGGTGGAGGCCAAGACCGTCAGTAGTTTCAAAGCGTTATATGACGAAGAGTGCTGGGAAGACGGGACACCACGAGCGTAGTTCTCATCTTGTAACTACACTTAGGTAATTACACACACACACGAACACACACACACACACACACACACACACACACACGAAGACGATGAATTAACACTCCAGACAGGACTCTCTCTCTATCAAATGCTTATTATACGCGACAAGCCTCGAGTATTATCCGGTTGTCAGACGTGCAGCCCCATCTTACCCACACCCCCACACCCCCACACCCCCCCCCCCCCCTCTCCTCCACCCTACAATAAGTATGCTCACGGATCAACGGAGAGAGAGAGAGAGAGAGAGAGAGAGAGAGAGAGAGAGAGAGAGAGAGAGAGAGAGAGAGAGAGAGAGAGAGAGAGAGAGAGAGAGAGAGAGAGAGAGAGAGTCAGACGCCAAGCGATTCAAAGATTACACAAGTTTTAAATAATGGTGAAGTTCCTGAGCCAAAAACACCCGATGACCTTGTCTGAGTTGTCATTCCCCAGAACGAGCGAGGCGAGGAGCACTTTGTTGATATATATCGATTATCAATAATATTATTTGAATTATTATTATTGTTCAGGCGATGAGTCACAATAACGTGGCTAAAGTATCTTAATGGACAATCGACTTGAGAATGGTCCAGGACGGACCGAAACGTCGTCGTCCCTTCACCTTCTAGTGTGTGGTCTGGTCAGCATTATTATTATTATTATTATTAATATTAGTGTAGCAGTATTATGAGTAATGTAGTATACAATATTTTTTTAAGCGGTTGCCAATTGCAGTGTTTTTTTTTTCGTAAATTTCCGGTGTTTTGTGATGCGCATGTAACCCCATCGCCTCCCCCCCCCCACTGCGAGTGACCTCCAGCGCCCCCCCCCTGCTTCCGCTGGAGGTCATGCGGGGGGGGGGGGGGGACCTCCAGCGTCACCCCCGCATGCTGATGGTGTTTTGTTGTCTTTGACTTGTTGGTCACACCAGCACGTGTGGAGGCTGTGTTACGCGGTCAAGTGCAGGGGTAAAACACAGCCCTGCGGCTATACACACGCCAATTGGCTGCGGGAAACTACTTTGCCTCGCGGCACACAGACACACTAAGAGGCAGATGCCTTGTGAGGGCCCCCAGAGTGTCCCTGTGGGAGGCCAGCGACGGACCCCACACTCAACACCAGCAGGACAACTATGGACAGCCTGTCCTCGGGGAGGGAAATACGCCCACGGGAGTGGATTGAGAACAACTGCATAAATTTGTGCTATTATCTGTGCTCTCTATGGTTAGGTTTGGTCAAGGTTACTTTAAGGTTTGGTTAGGTTTCATTACATTTGGTTACGTTAACATGGTGTATTATTGACGATTATATAAAATATGGGATTTGAAAACTATTTCAGTGCACCCGAGAATTCTGTTTACTGAAAATCAAATTCTCAAAAAAAAAAACGTTTTCATCATATAATTTGTATATATTTAAACCAATGACGTATAATAGAATAAAGTTATAACTTGAGAATAAACTCTGTTAATTACAAATGTTCTCTTCCCAGTGTACATTTAGCCTATTACTGGAACCGTAATATGCTTTCAGGCCATCACAAATATCTAAATAATAATACAGGTGGATTATTATTTGCAGAGTGCTGCAAATTAAGAAGCACTGAAGGTCATTTGATACAAAAATGCTTAAATTACCAAGAGTTTCTGAAATATCAATTGATCTACAAAATACCCAGTACATTTTTATCTAAATTTTTGTTATAAATACAAGAGTAAGAATCCAAATACTTTTCCCACATATCTAGATGGCGGGGTGGGGGGTGGATTTGCTCTGAGGACAGGCTCCCCATCATTCAAGGATCCCAGATGAAAAGGTTTCAAACATCCTGTAAATTCCAGATAGTCTAACAAAGTCGCAGCCTGACGGCAGAATCGCAATGAACCCTCCTGAAGCTCGAGCCCAATCGGGCAAAAAAACAGCAAAATCGTCTTCCAGAACCCTCCGGCAGGGTAAGAGCCGGACACCCCACCACACCCCGGGGGCACACTAAGAGCCCACCACGACCAGCCAAGACCACCACGACCAGCCAAGACCACCACGACCAGCCAAGACCACCACGACCAGCCAAGACCACCACGACCAGCCAAGACCACCACTCGACCAGGCCGGCGCTGGACACCGTCTCTTCCCGCGAAGATCCAATAAAGATCCAACTGGAAAACGGAAAAAAAGATTAATTAACTCTACTGTGACCGGCGAGGCGATTAGTACGCCAGACATCGCAGCAATCCGGGCCGTTAAAGAGGAGTTCCTGACGGCAGTATCGAGACCCCAATGGTCAAACCAGCGTCAGGTGACCCGGGGGTACCCAGGAGGAGCATGTGTGGAGGCATCCGGCCGACGTCAAGGTTGAACCTGGAGTCACACCCCAATAACTGTCGAGGCCTGCTTATTCGCAGAGCTGCTTTTGTTGACATTCCTTAATACGGGTCGTCTAACAGAGAAAATATATCCACTTTGATTAGCCTTTGTTCGTATGCAGTCCCTGAGATTTTAATGTATTTGCTCTGGCAAAAACTTGGTAACAAAGTAGATTTCAAATCATTTACTTCTCAGTTTGAATATCTGCATTGTCCTTGTTTTTTCGAAGTCCTTATTACAGGTTGTGTATTGTTGAATTGCGACTGGCATACTGAATACATCTTCTTCCTTTGTAATGATGATAAATGCAGTTTGTGTACGCATGCCTCGAAATATGTACTCAAGGCCACTCGTGTACCAAGGCTTAATCAGAGCTAGTATGATGTGCTCGATTAGCGACGAGTAAAACTTGTTAATTGATTCAGATACACCAGCGCTTGTGCGCAGTAAACATGCTATTTTGATAATGTTTCTTGTAGTGCTTGACAGCTGTTGCGGTCACACATGGTCTGCTCTGCTAGCGGGGAGTGAAGTTGCCACCTGGAGATCTCTTACACAAAGCTCATTTGCATAATTACACGTCACACGCACGCACACACACACACACACACACACACACACACACACACACACACACACACACACACACACACATGATCACTACCTACAAAATTCTCAAAGGAATTGACAGGGGTAGATAAAGATAAACTGTTTAACACGGGTGGTACGCGAACAAGGGGACACAGGTGGAAACTTAGTACCCAAATGAGCCACAGGTTAGAAAGAACTTTTTCAGTGTCAGAGTAGTTAACAGGTGAAATGCATTAGGCAGTGATGTAGTGGAGCCTGACTCTATACATAGTTTCAAATGTAGATATAGCCCAGTAGGCTCAGGAATCTGTACACCAGTTGATTGACAGTTGAGAGGCGGGACCAAAGAGCCAGAGCTCAACCCCCGCAAGCACAACTAGGTGAGTACACACACACACACATATCCAGGAAATCCAATGACACGATAGCTGTGATGCTTCATAGATACTGTATTCTCCTCTTTGTACGATAACTACGCTACCTATGGATACAGTAACCCCGTGTTAATACGGAAACGTTACTGCCTTAGGTCCCATAAAAGCATCCTTGATCAGCATCAAGGCAAAAGCATCCTATTCCTTTATAAGATCGCATGCAAATAATCCTCAGCAAGATCACATGCTGATATCCAAGCACACATATACTATATATATATATGTGTGCTCGGATACATATACTATCATAGCACACATATACTAAATATATGTGTATATACTATCCTAGATCCCCCCCCCCCCTAATAGCATCAGTAAGTAGTGTACCACATCACATTGTTTGCATGTGAGATAATGAATAGACAGAATACTTAGGAGCTACAAGCATTTTGCCCCAAGAGTGTAACACTTATAGCTGTGTTTACTATTAATCTGCAGTGTTAAATGGGATTCTTGTAGTGTGATTTGTGGATTTGTACTCACTGGGATTTGTGCGCCCCTTGAGGGACTTGAAGTAGAGGAGGGCTGAAATACATTAAGCTACTCTATACCTTTGAGATGTATTTTATAGTTTCAATAAACGCACTTGAACTTGTACAATTCATCCTTGATGAATTGTTTCTGATCACGTCTCCTATACTAGCATCTCAGATCAACTAGCTGTAGCTTAGATGATCCACTAGCACCCCCTAGATCACACACACACACACACACACTAGGATTCAGGATTAGGGTTAATCGTATCCTAACTCACCAACCAGCAACTTGTATCATTCAATGTGATTTAAAAATTATCCAAGATTAAAAATTATCCAAAATTAACAATTATTAAAATTAAATAAATCCTAAAGTTACAATCAGAATCTTGGATGACTTGCTAGTAACCTAAATTACTCCACGCATGTCCTCGGTTACACACTAGTGATCTGAGATCCTTGGCCTTCCTTCCTTCCTTCCTTCCTTCAGCCAGCCAGTCAGCCAGCCAACCAGCCAGCCAGCCAGCCAGCCAGCCAGCCAGTCAGTCAGCCAGCCAGCCAGCCAGCCAGCCAGCCAGCCAGTCAGTCAGCCAGCCAGCCAGCCAGCCAGCCAGCCAGCCAGCCAGCCGGCACCTGCTAGGGTGTAGTCAGTGACCCACGTAGCACGAGGTCGCTTCTTAACCTAATACCATGGCTACTGTTTTTTCCCACGAAAGACTGGGTTGAGGTGGGAGGGGTTGAAGGGGGTAAGTAGGGGTTATCGGTGTCCTTCAGGTGTGTTTGGATCGTGAAACTGCTTGCTGGGAAGTGTAAATGTGGGGTTTGGAGGGGTGGGACTGACGGGGGAGGGGTGGATTGGACGGGGAGGGGTGGATTGGAGGGAGAGAGGGGGAAGGGGGTGGATCCATTGACATTAAGAGCAGCGTTCAGGCGTAGTGATAAATGCATCACCTTGTAGACGCACCTGGCTATTTCTTACAGGTACTTAGTGTTAAGTGGCAACACTTGTGCTCAAGACTTTCCTGCTGGGGAATGAGCTTTAGCTCCTGGGGTACGCCTCTTGCGTTCTGTGGTGCGTGCTCTCCTTAATCACGGAGGCTTTGTTTACACTTATTAAACAACGTACGAGGTTCGAAATCTCACTCCCAAACGTCACAAAGAATCTACTAGAGCTTCAGAGCTTATAAAACAAAGTTCAATAAATGTAAACAAAACCGCTATGTTTGAGAGAAGATGGACAGGTTTCGTAAGCGGTTGCTTCATGAATCATGGTTTATATATAGTCAGCTTTCCGACCTCTCTGATCTGCCAGTTTTTATGAGAGTCGGAAGTTGGTAATTGTCACACACGGGAATGGCAACTCCGGTTCCCTACATAGCTTCTCTATGTTGCCACCATCCTCTATGTTGCCACCATCCTCTATGTTGCCACCATCCTCTATGTTGCCACCATCCTCTATGTTGCCACCATCCTCTATGTTGCCACCATCCTCTATGCTGCCACCATCCTCTATGCTGCCACCATCCTCTATGTTGCCACCAACCTCTATGTTGCCACCATCCTCTATGCTGCCACCATCCTCTATGTTGCCACCATCCTCTATGTTGCCATCATCCTCTATGCTGCCACCATCCTCTATGCTGCCACCAACCGGCTCCATCAGTCATCGCGGGCACGCTAAATGCCAAGTTTTTCACCAAGTTACAAGTAGCACGGGCTATGGTGATCCCGAAGTGTCTTTTTTTCACCACGGATTTTGAGATAGGAGAGAGTACGGATATAAGGGTTCACTTCCACCGAGGATGGAGGACACTATACTCACTGAAGCATGAACAGATTATTTAATCGGCTCAAGGAGTCTCAATTACTAGTCTCACGTTATTTGCTTCTCATACGGGCTCACCATAGCCCGTGCTACTTGGAACCCTTTGTTCCAAGTAGCGAATCTTAAACAACAACAACATTTGTTTCTCGGTATCATACTGACACAAAACAATTTCTTGAGGTAATTAGAGGGGCCTCGAGTTATTCACATTCTTGTCTTAAGGCAATTATTTTTAATTCAATATGACTTGAGCAACAGAACAAAGATTAATGAAGTGAAAGTTAGATAGATAATCATTAAATATTATCATATTTACTTCCATGGAAAACCAACCAACTAAATATTAAAACATACCTGTTAAAAAATAAGATCTTATCATTCAAATTTGACTAATTCCAAAAACAATGCAATCTCAAAAAACATTATAAAAAATAAATGATTAAGATTACCTTTACACATTAATTAGACTCGAAGGAAATCTCTTGTTCCCACTGACACAAAGTTTAAAAATAAAATTAATTGGAGTAATGTTGAGATTCGAACCAGCGACCGTGGTTCACCTGTCACTTGTTCTAATCTCCCAATCCGTTCTCGCACTTTCTTACAGTCAATATTGACTTATTAAATACGTGCATATGTGACATACTAAACATACTAGTTTACCTTGAAAAGCTTCATAGAAAACACCGACCTTACCTAACCTTCTTAGTATGTTAAGATAAGCATCTTATTGCTTCGTAATTACAATTATTACTTGACCTATTATAGGTATAGGTTAAGTATAGTCAATATTGACTATACGAAATTGCGAGAACGGGTTGAATCTCCACATTTCTCCAAATGATTTTCTGCTGGATATGTCCCGTTAAGGCGAGATCCATGTGTACTAGGGATACATTTACCGTCACATCATAACGACACATAGATTCACATCATCAGTTGACAGTGAACATAGCATTAGACAGAACCGTCCCAGTAAACATTCTATTATCCTAAGCTTCCACTAACCTAGCAAAAGTAATTACTCTATTTAAGAATTCAAAATAAAAAACAGAATTATTACTATAACCTCTGTACATTGTTCTTTTTTTAATTAAAAATAGCTTTAATTCTACCTATCCATTAGCCATAACTTTGCTATACTACTTCTCTACCCTTCCCACTTGACCTCTCACACTTGACTCAAGTCTGTATAGGAGGTCATAACTTGACCTCAGTCAATATGCACAAGCTGGTCACATCCAACCTTCCCTGACGGCTGACCGCTGTGTGCAGCTGTCAACAGCAGCCCGGAGGATAGAAACAGCCTAAGTTACTATATCCCTTTGAGATGTATTTTATTTTCTCAATAAACAGTACTTGAACAGCATCCACGGCACATATATACTATATATATATATATACGCTCTTACCAGCCACCGTATATATATTTTTAGCCCAAACTATTCTCTGACAAGGTAAGGTAAGGTAACTTTCCTAATTAAGGGGTGGGGTCCACGGTTCGAGGCTCCTAGAGCCCAGGATGAAAAGGTAAGGTAAAGGTAAGGTTAGGTAAGCCAGTATGCTATATAAAACTTGATGGAATATGAGGACACACACACAACCCCGCTCCTGCGCCAGGTAAGTCCACTACGGGCTCACCATAGCCCGTGCTACTTGCCCCGCTCCTGTGCCAGGTAAGTCCACTACGGGCTCACCATAGCCCGTGCTACTTGCCCCGCTCCTGTGCCAGGTAAGTCCACTACGGGCTCACCATAGCCCGTGCTACTTGGAACTAGTTCCAAGTAGCTGAATCTATAACAACAACAACATGAGGACAAGGTTCCGGCATAGGACGGAGGGAAGGAATGGCCGCCCAACCACTTGCACCATCGGGAATCGAACGCCGACCTGCATATACAATGTTCACATAGCTTTGTACACCGATAAAGAGGCTTAAATAGGGAAGAATCCCATACCCCACACACCTCTCCCATGCCTGTGTTACATCACTATTTCTACTGTTGAATAATGTAATATTAATATGAATGTATGATTGATGAAATCAAAGAGGAGAATGTTTATGGAATGGAAATTATGGGCTATTTTCCTCATTTTTTTTTTTAATTACATATTTTTGCCATATTGAGAATTATAATTACAATCTATATAATTACAGAACTATATAATTATTTACCAATTCTCAGAATAATCCATTTCCATTTTATATCAAAATTGAATTCATTATATATACAAGAAGTGGAATTATTAAAATCTTGTATAAACTTAGAAGAAATCCATGAACAAAATTTGTGGTGAATTAAAATTAGGTAATGTTGAACAATGTATTACATTATTTTATGAATTTAAAATTGTATTTATGGATGAGTATTTAGGCTATTGTGCTCACCTAGTTGTACTCACCTACTTGTGCTTGCGGGGGGGTTGAGCTCTGGCTCTTTGGTCCCTCCTCTCAACTGTCAATCAACTGATGTACAGATTCCTGAGCCTACTGGGCTCTAACGTAGCTACACTTGAAACTGTGTATGGAGTCAGCCTCCACCACATCACTTCCTAATGCGTGCGTGCATGTGTGTGTGTGTGTGTGTGTGTGTGTGTGTGTGTGTGTGTGTGTGTGTGTGTGTGTGTGTGTGTGTGTGTGTGTGTGTGTGTGTGTATGAACCTCACCAGAAGGCATTACGGTACCGCTGCTCTGGACAATAATGCATACTGAATACATAATGAGGTGAGGATATTTTTTTTATATCGTACAGACAGGCGCTCGTCTAATTAGCCCCGGTGTAAAGATTTGAGTCTTGACTTAGACTTACGTGGTTCCCCACAATTATAAGAATGTTAAGAATGTTGACACTTAAAATTGTCATATATATGTCATTCTATAGATGGAAAATAAACAAATCAACAATTAGTTCTTCAATAATTTGCGAATTAAGGATATATATTAATCCAGTACTACATTGTTATAAATACCCCCATCCTATGGGGAAAATATTACACAAATTATGACCGGATGAAATGTAATCCGGTTTGCAAAGGTTCCGAATAACAGATTACGTGGCTAGCGGAACAACCGGTCGCAGAAAACCGGATTTTCTCCTCTCGCAGGGGGGGAGAGAGGAGGGGAAAATCCGGTTGAAACTTACGGATTAAAAACAACTGATGCATTTTCCGGATGGTGGGGTTTGAGGGCTGGGGGAAGGGGGGGGGGCTGTGGGGGGCTGGGGGGGGGGGGGCTGGGGGGGCAAAGCCACGGGTACGGATGTCATAAATTCAGATATGTGAGGTGAATGGTGTGCGGACACTGGATTATTTGCTGGCAGATTTAACACGAAGAACGGCCGGTTGGGCCAGGTTACCTGAGGGCTGATGGCAGGTACACGAGGGGTACCAAAAGTACCTCAAACAGGTACTAGGAAGTACCTGGTGTCTCCCTAGACGGGTACTTTTGTTATTATTTATAATTTCACGTTTTTGTGATAATATCTCGAGAGGTAAATTATACACATTATGTATATAAGAAAAACACGAATACCAGAACATTTATTTCTACTCCTTCTCTTCACCTATTCCCTATTCCAACTTTTCCCTCCCATATCCCACTTTCCCTTTCCCTTCTGCCCACTTAACCCCTTCCCTTTCCGCCTCCTCCATTCCTCCTTCCCTATCCCATTTCTTCTCCCCTTCCCAAACCCTCGTTCCCCAATCATACTCTTCACTCCCCTCTCCTCCTCCTCCTCCTCTCAAAGCCACTACACTGACCTATGATCTCCCCAAACCCCGAAATGGTCGCATTTGCATAACGAGCTAATTACCAACGCAAAAAGAATAAAGTAATCTGAAGGAACATCAACTGAGGAAAGTTACAATTACTTAATCGGGGACTAAATTATCTTTAATATTATCCTCCATCTTCTTCCTCTCTGTCGTTGTTATATAGTTCTTTCGCTAATTGTTTATGGCCGAAAAATCTGTGTCTTGAGCGTAAGTGGTTTTGTAGGTGTGTGTCTTGAAAGGAAAAAAAAAAGAAAGAAGTTGCTCTACTTTTATCTTTTGCGAAAGAAGTAGTTGTAGGTATATCTTGAGAAAGAAGTGGTTATATTATGTGAATATATTGTGAAAGAAGTGGCTCTATGGAGGTCTTGAAATTTCGGAATGAAAAACTGATAGACGAATTTTAGCGATTACTAAAGTGATTAAAGGGAGGGAGTGATTACACACACACACACACACACACACACACACACACACACACACACACACACACACACACACACACACACACACACACACACACACACACACGCGCGCGCGCGCGCGCACACGTGCCGCAGGGACGTTAGAAGGAACTTTTTTAGTGTCAGAGTAGTTAACGGATGGAATGCATTAGGCAGTGATGTGGTGGAGGCTGACTCCATACACAGTTTCAAATGTAGATATGATAGAGCCCAGTAGGCTCAGGAATCTGTACACCAGTTGTTTGACAGTTGAGAGGCGGGACCAAAGAGCCAAAGCTCAACCCCCGCAAGCACAAATAGGTGAGTACACACACAATCACAGTACACACACACCACTCGTGGCTGAGTGAACAGCGCTCTGGGCTCATAGTTATATGGGCCCGGGGTTCGATCCCCGGCAAAGGCAGAAACAAGTGATCAGAGTTTCTTTCACCCTGGTGCCCCTGTTCGTCTATCAGTAAATAGGTTCCCGGGAGCTAGACAGCTGCTACGGGCTGCTTTCTGGGAATGTGTGTGTGCGTGTATAAGATAAATATATAATGTAGACATAATAGAGGAAAAATAAACTGGTTAGAAAGGCGGGGTCCAAGAGCTAACAGCTTGATTCTGCAGACACAAATAGTAAATTCAGCGATGCAAACAGCGATAACGAACCTTCTTAGATGACAGGATCCTTAAAGAGCGGGATTCAACACTCGAGTTAATGGGGGTCCGGAAAGAGCAGGATTGAACTCTCTGCACTCACAGGATGAGCGGAAAATATAGGTTGCCAGGGGCCAGATTCACGAAAGCAGTTACGCAAGTGCTTACGAACGTGTACATCTTTCCTCAACCTTTGACGGCTTTGGTTACATTTATTAAACAGTTTACAAGCATGAAAACTTCCCATTCAACTGTAGTTATTGTTATAAACAGCCTCCTGGTGCTTCGGAGCTCAGTAACTGTTTAATAATTGTAAACAAAGCTGTCAAAGATTGAGAAAAGATGGACAGGTTCGTAAGTGCTTGCGTAAGTGCTTTCTTGAATCTGGTCCCCTAATTATCGGCACTCAAGCGGGTTCTAATATCTCTCTCACACTTCCTTGAACCTCTAAACCAGCAGGAGAAGAAGAAGGAGAGAGAGAAGGAGAAGAATAAGGGTATCAAACCCATCACAAATGTTCCAAGATGTTGGACCCATAGCCGTCTGCACCCTAACCCCCTTCCCCCCCCCCCACCCCATTCCCCATTCTCCATTCTTTGTAATTGTAACAAACAAGTTGAAGCTTTCTCCTTTCCCAACCTGTCTTTCTTCTCGCGGCTTTTCTCTTCCGTCTCCTTTCCCATGCCCGTCATTTTTTTTTCATCTTTCCCTTATCTTCCTTGTCGTTTCCGCAATATTTGTGTCAAATTTATTTTTTCTCCCTCTTTCCTATTGTGAATAAACTCTTTTTTTTTTTTAAGTTATCCATAACGTTGTTGTTTCTCATTCTCTCTTCCCATCTTCTCCTCCTCTCCTTTCTTTCTCTCTTCCTCTTCATCCACACATCCCTTACTAGTCTGCTTCCTGACTTGGTTTTCACTTCCTGTCGTTCATCTCTCTCTCTCTCTCTCTCTCTCTCTCTCTCTCTCTCTCTCTCTCTCTCTCTCTCTCTCTCTCTCTCTCTCTCTCTCTCTCTCTCTCACTTTCTCTCTCTCTCTCTCTCTCTCTCTCTCTCTCTCTCACTTTCTCTCTCTCTCTCTCACTTTCTCTCTCTCTCTCTCTCTCTCTCTCTCTCTCTCTCTCTCTCTCTCTCTCTCTCTCTCTCTCTCTCTCTCTACGATCTGAAATTCTCTCTTATATCCAATTATTCTTTGCTTCTGGAGAGTTTCTAAACACAATTTTCTCTCTACACTTTCTCCGTCGCTTCTCTTGTCTTGACTTTATATCTTATTTATCTGCTTTTTTTCCCTTCATTCATTATTAAATTAATGGGTATGCTAGTTAAGTCTTCCCACTTTCTTTCTTTAAATGTTTAAGTCTCCCCTTTTCTCTGTTTAAATATTATATCCTCCCATTTTCTATTTTAAAATGTTTAACCTTTCCATATATATTCTCTTTTTTAAATGTTAAATCTTCATTATTTTTACCTTTTGGATAAATTAGTTTCCTGCTATTTTGATCTTTTTTTCCAATGTTTAATTCGCTTTTTCATCTTTTTTTTTAATTTAATGTTAAGTTAATGTTAATGTTTTCATTTAATGTTAAATAATCTTTGTTTGCATCTTTAAACTATTGCAAATTTTCTCATTCATTTTCATTTAATGTTAAGTTTTAATTTTTGTAAATTTTATTTTATTTTTATGTTTAACTTTTCATTTGTTTTTAGGTAATTCTCAGTCATCCTCATTTTCCTGTTCTTCCATGGATAGGTGATCAAGATGTTATGGGTTACCATGTTATCCTAAGTTATCCTAAGTTATCCTTGTGCTATCTGCATTATCGGTTGTGTTATCTCTCTCCCTGGTCGTCTGCGGAATATAATTTGTCGTATGTATTATCTACCTCTTAGCATGTATTATCTACCTCTTAGCATGTATTATCTACCTCTTAGCATGTATTATCTACCTCTTAGCATATATTATCTACCTCTTAGCATGTATTATCTATCTTTAGCATGTATTATCTACCTTTTAGCATGTATTATCTACCCCTTTTGTGTGTAAAATTTACCTGCAGTATATTATATTTCTGTAAACATAATCTACCTTTTGGAATGCATTATTTATCTTGTGTATGCATAATCAACCTTTCGGTGTATATTAAATACTTTGTGTATGCATTATATGCTCTTGTGTATGTTGTATCTACCTTTTGGGTATGTATTATCTACTTTTTACGTGAAATATCTACCTTTAGGAAAATGTTATCTAGTTTATATACATATGGATACATATATTATGCATACCTATATACCTGCCTCCACAAGGTAGGTAGGTATGCATGATCTTCCCTATTGTATGTAATCTACCTTTTATGTTCACCTGACATCAATGATTAAAGGATCTTGAGGTTATCTTGAGATGATTTCGGGGCTTAGTGTCCCCTCGGCCCGTTCCTCGAACAGGCCTTCACCCCCCAGGAAGCAGCCTGTGACAGCTGACTAACTCCCAGGTACCTATTTACTGCTAGGTAACAGGGGCATCAAGCTGAAAGAAACTGTCAATTGTTTCTCGCCGGCGCCCGGGATCGAACCCGGGAATAAAGGATCACGCGTCCAGTGTTCTGTCCGCTCAGCCACCGGCTCCCAGGATCCTCACAGTAACGACCTCTTGATGTTCTCCCGTCCTCCTGTCAATGACTTATGACTCCCTCATCCTGTCAATGACATCACAATGCTCTCTTCCCTGTCAGTGACCTCCCTGGACCCCCTCCTGTCAATGTCCTCCCTGTCAATGCCGTCAATGTCCTCTCATTGTCCTCGTGAATGACACTTACCACCCTGCTCCTCCCCCTCCCCCCCCCCGCCTCATGTCGTGTACCTCACCAGTTTGTACACAAAAAAAAGTAGTTAGTAAACAGTTGATTGACAGTTGAGAGGCGGGCTGAAAGAGCAAAGCTCAACCCCTCGCAAACGCAACTAGATGAATACAACTAGGTGAATACACAGATTCCAGGCATTGCAGAAGGATCTATTCTTGTTCTTCTCCTTTACCCATTCCGCATTAACTTTCCCTTTCCGTTCCCTTCCAGGCTTGATCGTATTCTCTCTCCTTCTCCCACTTTATCAACTCTTTTCCTCTCTCTTTTTCTCCAGGCTTCCTCTCTGTCACTCTCAACGTCCTACTTTTCTCATATGTCTAAACTATCTCCTTTATTACTCTCTCTCAGTCCTTCTCATCCTATCTGCCCCTTTCAACACAGCACCCTTAAAACCCTTCCTCCCTTCAAGTTCAAGTATGTTTATTGAGATAAGCAATAAATACATCTCAATGGGGTAGAGTAGCTTAGGCTATTTCTACCCCCCCTCTTCCTCCCTACTCCCTTCTCAATATTATCTTCCCTCAAGGTAAGGCAAGATAATTAATTATCGGGAGAAATGGTTAAGCCAGCATGTTTATTATATAGTACTTGAAAAGGGAGTATGGGAACAGGATAGAAGCTAGGATAGGACAAGGAACTGGGATACGAGGGAGGAGCGTGAAGGATCGATGCCCAATCACTTGGGCCATCGGGCTCGATCACCAGCCACGCCAGAAGCGAGGCCGTCTCCGCGTACCAACCAGTCCAAGTTTATAAATCAAGATATTTTCCATTTTTTTAATATTCTGCTCTAACAACCACTCGGTCCATTCCGACGCATTTTTATCCACTACTCCCATTCCTTCCCCTCCCTTCCTGCAGCTGCTTTCCCCTCCATCCCCCCTTCCCTCCATCCCCCCCTTCCCTCCATCCCCCCCCTTCCCTCCATCCCCCCCTTCCCTCCATCCCCCCCCCTTCCCTCCATCCCCCCCTTCCCTCCATCCCCCCCTTCCCTCCATCCCCCCCCTTCCCTCCATCCCCCCCTTCCCTCCATCCCCCCCCCTTCCCTCCATCCCCCCCCTTCCCTCCATCCCTCCATCCCCCCCTTCCCTCCATCCCCCCTCTTCCTCCCTATTTTTCCTTCTCATTTACTCTTTAATAAACGATATCATCTGAACTTTGTTTGGCATTTACCGATCAAAATTTCCATTTATAGAATGATTTCTTACCGACTGGAAATAAAATATCACCACAAGGAAACCAATAACACTCTCCCACATATTTTCCTATACAAAATACAAAATAATTATGTTTAATTATCGCTGATAAATCGACATATCCACGAACAAAAATCCTCCCACGTGGCAGTGTCAATAACCCTGGAGTTAAAAACAAAAAAATTGCTATAATTTCCTCCAATACACATTTTTTTTGTAATCTCTCTCTTTGGGAATTATTGCTCGGTTTTTATCCCAGTACAGACAGGAACGTGATCCGGTTAACTGAGTTTGGTGGTGCGTTGTGTCCGGGTGATATTATTGTGGATTGTAGGGCGGGGGAGTTTTACAACCAGGTGGGAGGGAGAGGGGGGGATGAGGAGGGAGCATAGAGGGAGAGAGAGGAGAGGGGAGCATAGAGGGAGGGAGAGCAGGGGGAGCATAGAGGGAGAGAGAGGAGGGGAGCATAGAGGGAGGGATGAGGTATGTAAGCATGAGAGAGTAAGAGGAAGGGATGCATAAAAGATGACTGGAAAAATTTGTGTTAGGGAGAAAGGTAGAGGATGAGAGAGAGAGAGAGAGAGAGAGAGAGAGAGAGAGAGAGAGAGAGAGAGAGAGAGAGAGAGAGAGAGAGAGAGAGAGAGAGAGAGAGAGAAACAGAGGAGTGCACCAGATTCTCTGTATCGACTCCCTGTCACCCTGGCCACGCCCAGGGATAAGACAGGCATCGACACGCACCACAACTTGCCGTGCGCACCTCGCCCGTGTCCCAGGTCGTGTCCCAGGTCGTGGAGGAGGAAACCGGTCAGCAAGAGGGTGTTGATTGAAGAAAAGTTGTACAAGTATGGCATAAAGTATGAGTTGTGATAGCAGGCGGGCTGTCCGGCTGCTATCATAACTTTCAAGCAGGGTTCCACAAACTCTTAAACTGAGCAGCCTCTTCATGGGGCTTCAGACTCAATAATAATAGTAATAATAATAATATGAATAAAAGCCATTGTAGGGATTAGAACCTGCATACTAGGGCACCCTCATGCATGCGCCCTAAACCACTCAGCCACGACATGCTAGAAGAAATGCACTATGGAATTCAACTGAATTATCTAGGGGGGAAAGGGTCTAAAAGGCTTCCACTGAAGCCCAAATCAGGGTTTCAGGCATTGCCTCCATGCACTCATTTGAATTTGTTGTTGTTGTTGTTTAAGATTCCGTGCTACTTGGAACAAAAAGTTCCAAGTAGCTACTTGGAACAAAAAGTTCCAAGTAGCACGGGCTATGGTGAGCCCGTAGTATTTTTTTTGTTTGAATCCCTGGTTGCATTGTCGAGTATTCCTTGTTTGCCGGTTCGAATCCCCGTTATAGACTTCTACTGATATTCTCATTATTTTTAGTGTTAATATTCTTATTTATTATTATTATCCTTTGTGGTATTATTTGTTAATCAATTATTTATTAAATTAATTTAATTAGGTTAATTAAGTTCACATAATTGACTGTTTTTTTTTATATATGAGGCGCCTCATGATTAAGCACATGTTAGGGTTATAGGGAGCCTATAAGGTCCCTGCCGTAGGCCTATATAGGCCTCTACGAGGCTGTTTCTACTTATATCCACCAAAACGCCTTCACGTATATGTTTAGCCTACGCTTGAAACAATCCAGCGATCTAATTATCTTACCCTGGGAAATTAGTTCCACAAATTTACAAAATGTACATAATTTGGCCAAGTCTTTTCTGACTGTAAACTCCAATTTTTATTGGACAAGTTTACATTCATTGAAAGAGGTATACCAACACCCATTGTTGGGTGTTGGTATACTTCTTTCATCCCCAACAGGGAGCCGGTCGGCCGAGCGGACAGCACGCTGGACTTGCGATCTTGTGGTCCTGGGTTCGATCCCAGGCGCCGGCAAGAAACATTGGGCAGAGTTTCTTTCACCCTATGCCCCCTGTTACCTAGCAGTAAAATAGGTACCTGGGGTGTTAGTCAGCTGTCACGGGCTGCTTCCTGGGGGTGGAGGCCTGGTCGAGGACCGGGCCGCGGGGACACTAAAAAGCCCCGAAATCATCTCAAGATAACCTCAAGATAATCTTCCCGTGTTGAGTCATGTCCCTTCTTGACTCTAGCTTCCTCTCCCACCTCCCCTCCCTTCCTTTCCCTCAACACGCCACCACCTGTTGAATACACTCAAGACTAATTACTCTTCCCTCTCCCACAATCACCCGTCCCCCCCCCCATCCCTCACCCCCTCCCATGTGGCCAGTCCCTCTCCCCCACTCTGCTCTACTTCTCTTCTCACCCCATTTCCCACCCCACTCTATCCGGCTTCTTTTCCTCTACAGTCTAAATAGAGCCCTCCAACTCTTGTCTTCCTCTCATGGTGCCCGACCTCCATGCCCCCCCCCCCGTCCCTCACACCCCCCCTCACACTGCACGACCCCAACCCCCCTCCCCCACACACGCTGCCCCACCTCTACCCTCCCCCACACACGCTAGCCGATCAGGTGTACACTGAATTTTAGTTCACCTATTTTCTGAACTATGTTTCCGTATACTAAGATATACTAAGGTGTAAAAGGTATACTAAGGTATACTGGCGGGCTGGTCAGTCAGCCATTATGATGGTGGTTTGGCGGCTGGATTAACGAGTTTGACCTTTGTATGCGAGGACGGGCTGTTTACACCGTTGTGGTTCGAACAGAAGTCGTCAGCGAAGCACCATTCGAAAAAATGTTCGAATGTCATCAGTTGTGAGTCGCAAGTAAACTGATTTTCATCCATAAACCTGGGGTTTGGTGAGTGAATTAACGAACATTTGGTCTTTGTTGATGAGGACGGGCTGGCCTGCGGGCGCTCTGGCGTTGATGATGTACTTCAGACCCCGGTAGTACAGTCGGGTTGGTTCTCGACTCACAATCAAGAATTCCGGGTTCGAAGCCCAGGCGTGTTAGGCAGTTGGAAATGGCTGGGTGTGTTTCCTATCACCTAATGCCCATGTCCACCTACCAGTAAATAAATACCACCAGTAAATAAATATGTATACATACATATATGTATACATATATGTATGTATACATATATATAGACTAAATGACTTAACCTCGGGAAGGGTATTAATGCCTTGACACTATCCAACAAGCAATTATACTTTAGTTCAGGCCTAAATAACCATTCAATGTATATTCACTAAGAATTAGACCTCTCCTATTAGAATATGACTACACCTCTCAGTGTGTATATATATATACTCTTTCTCACCCTCTTTATATTAATATATACAGTATATCAACACTTACTTTGAATGTCTGTGGTGTTCGTGCGTCCAGAGCCATTCCTGGAGCCTGTCTGGGACACATGCGTCGCGAGTGACCCTGCGCATGTGTGTTACGCACAGTGCATCTCTGGGTTCATCAGAGGAAGGTCTGTAAGCGTGCGGACGGCGTGTGTGTGCACTCACCTAGTTGTGTTCGCGGGGGTTGAGCTCTGGCGCTTTGGTCCCGCCTCTCAACCGTCAATCAACTGGTGTACAGATTCCTGAGCCTACTGGGCTCTATCATATCTACACTTGAAACTGTGTATGGAGTCAGCCTCCACCACATCACTGTGTGTGTGTGTGTGTGTGTGTGTGTGTGTGTGTGTGTGTGTGTGTGTGTGTGTGTGTGGGCGCGCGCGTGTGTACACATGTCAAAATAGAGGAACTGTCAATAAGAAAATATCAAATCAGTGCATCTTCTCCTTTATTGCCAAGATATCAATAATTATTCTGCATATATATTTTTACACACCGTATGGTATCATAAACATATGTATTTACACCTATTTACAACTATAAGATACATCTGGTCATGCTGTGAAGATACATACATATATTTTAATGACCTTCGCAATTGCAATATTTAGTTGACACATGAATACACACATAGCAGTTTGAGCTAATGCAAAGGGACACACGGCACGTCATGGTGCTACAGAAATTAATGAATTGGTCAACATAACTGAATTTTTCCAAGGTCAAATTCTTCCAGAACTTAAGAACCAAGATGGTAAGTTAAGAAAAAAAACTTCATGTGCTATGTCAAAATCACATGCAGATGGTGAGAGATTATTAAGAGTATTTAAGCGAGTATATGGCCAAGATGCAACCTCGCCAGAGCAGTTTCCCATCGCCGGAAATAGATTGCAATATAGTTAATCATGCAACCAGGTAGCTATACACTAATGACACATTAGCATAACTGTTTGATGTAATCAATTATATAATGCAATTAGGCCATTATACAACACGAATATAATCTCGCAATTCATTCCACATCAAGAGCTCTATAACATAGAGAAAACAACAGGTGTATATACAATATTAATAGTGTAACATTTGTTCTATATACAACCCACACACACGACCAATCAGCCCCGGCTGGGACTGGCTGATCACTATACAAGGATTGGGAATGACTAGAACCGTCAGAAAACGCGCGCTACAGCATGACCCGGAACATCGCAACTAAACGCTTATTTATTTGTAGAAGGTAAAGCATAATATAGCCCCGTTATCAAGGCAAACAATACTGCCATAGTTTCCCCCTCAATAGGAAAACGAAGGATAAAAAATACTGTCTATTTAAGGTACAACTCGTAGAACTTGCAGAAGGTGAGGGCGTCTTGCTTCATGACAGAGTCAAAGAGGTGCATGGCGGTGAGAAGAGCAAGCTATAAGCATCTTAGTTCGTCGTCAAAAGAGAGATAGAGAAAGAGAGAGAGAGAAAGAGAGAGAGAGAGAGAAAGAGACGCAGCCTATTCACAAAGTTTAGTTTTCAATTTCCGTAAACCTTGACTACGTTGATGACAGAAAACGTGAAATTCATTCATTCATTCATTAGATTTGCCGATGATGCATTCATAAAATTCATTCATAGTATTTGAAGTCGAATTACTTGAATGGCAAAAATTTGCGTCGTGCAATTTAAAAAACTGTAAATCAAATTTACAGTTTTTACAAAAGATATCTTCATATTTTTTTGTGGCACATTCATTCCGAGCTGTAAATGTATACTGTATACAATAAGGTATATGTATAGCTGTATAGACATACTATGAACCACAAGGACTATGTATAACTGTATGATCCTACTGTGTACCACAAAATGTATAACTGTTTAGGCCTACTGTCTACCACATTGAATATGTATAAATGTATACTGTGAACCACAAGATGTATAAATGAATAGGCCTACTGTGGACTACAAGATGTATAACTGTATAGGCCTACGGTGCGCCACAAGATGAATGAATAACATGTGTAAAATCATACAGTATAGATTTTATATATTTCGTAAGGATATTGAGCACACCAGAGGCAACATCTGTGCCTCCTACTGTTGCACACCTGTATATCTGTTGCACATCAATACACCTGTTGCTCATGAGCACACCTGTTGCCCACCAACACACCTGTAAACCTGTTTCACATCAACACATCTGTAAATCTGTTGCATGTCTGCATACCTGTACAACTGTTGCAACACATCTGTACACCTGTTCAATGTCAGCACACCTATGACACCTGTTGCATATTAACACACCTGAACTAGTCGACTTCTGTTGCAAGTCGACACACACACACACCAGTACATCTGATGACCGTAAGCACATTTGTTGCACATCAACGCATCTGTACACCTGTTTCACGTCTAGGCACGTGTTGCACATCAACACACACACACACCTGTTGCTGAGATCACTACACACAAGGCTTGTGACTAGGGATGGCCGGCGATACAGAGTGAAAGAGGATAGTAAACACAGCTGTTATGAATGAATTCCACATGATGAATGAACTTCATGAATATGAATGAATGATTTTCATGAATAAACATAAACACACGTGTTACTCACCACCCATTTTCTAAGATTGACATAGTACTTATTGCAACTATTGGTAGAACGTAAAAAAAGTGGACTGTTGGACCCTCTCCAAAAGAATGAAAGTAGATGTTTTAAGCTATTTAAAAATTCCGGAAATTCAGAGCTAAAATCCTTGGAATTGAAAGGAAATTTCAGGAAAATTCAGGAAATACCACAAATTGCTAAACAATGGAACGGTAATTATGCAATCAAATGTTAACATGTCCTAGGCTTAAATAAACAATCTTAGGCCTAATATACTAGGCCTAAGAAAGTTTAGGTTTGGCGGTTCTTTTCTTTCTCGTACTCTCAACACAATTCACAGTTCAAAAGGCAGATTTTGTGTGGGGGCGCAACAGTACATATGTGTGTATGATTCTTCCACACCTGCAGCACAACAGTACATTTGTGTACGTTTCTCCCACACCTGCAGCGTAACAGTACATATGTGTATGTTTCTTCCACACCTGCAGCACAACAGTACATTTGTGTACGTTTCTCCCACACCTGCAGCGCAACAGTACATATGTGTATGTTTCTCCCACACCTGCAGCGTAACGGTACATATGTGTATGTTTCTTCCACACCTGCAGCGCAACAGTACATATGTGTACGTTTCTCCCACACCTGCAGCGTAAAAATACATATGTGTACGTTTCTCCCACACCTGCAGCACAACAGTACATATGTGTACGTTTCTCCCACACCTGCTATAATTACTATCATTTTTTAGAAGATAAACTGGCGCGACCAAACAAGCCAAACGAACAATCGTCAAAATGTAAACAAATAATCCACAGTCTGTGAACGACAAGAAGATTCGTTCATACGTGAATTCTGAGACTTTTTTAAAAATAAGACTTAATTAATCTTTTTAAGACGTTCGTAAGACTTACAACCGCCGTACGCATTATTTTTTTTTTATTTGACATTCACAGACCCCTACCTACGTACATTCTAAATATTATACGCACATAAGAAGAGAATATTGACTAGAAGCAATAGGAGCAAACGAGAATGCCAGCAATTGGACACCAAAAGATGACGTCAAACGAATGCACGAATCTTATTGGACGACGTAATCTTCGTCGCTTAGCAGGCTCATGAATGGGCGCTAACGATGACGTCATGTGAATGGAGAGAGAGGGATAGTGAATGACGTCACTATCGATGGTGAATCGAGAGTTATGTCGTAAGGGAGACGCGAGGGAAGCCTTAAACATATATGTCACATACACAACCCGGATATAAGAGATATACGCCACACGGACGCAGTTGGAAATACTGTATATAATGCTTTTGTATATCTATATATACTACTGATGCTGTTGTGGCTATATTAGAGAAGTTGTAAAACACGAAGAGAAGACGATAATCACATTGTCTTCACAAAAGCTGATTAATGACTGATTAATGTCAAGGCGAGGTCGAGTTTTCTCAAACTGGAATGATGAACTGCGCAGGAAAAGATATGAATGGCAACTGAGGTTCCGTGACGCCACGATTTCTCTCGACGTCATTGGTTGGTTGGAGGTGGCTGTTGTCAACGTCATAGCTGTTGCGCAAGATGAGTGGCTGATATGAGGCGCGACACCAGGTGACGTCGTAGCTGTTGCGCGAGATGAGTGGCTGATATGAGAAGCATCACCTGTGACGTCATAGCTGTTGCGCGAGATGAGTGGCTGATATGAGGCGCGACACCACGTGACGTCGTAGCTGTTGCGCGAGATGAGTGGCTGATATGAGGCGCGACACCAGGTGACGTCACGGCTGTTGCGCGTTAATGGAGTGGCTAATATGAGCGGTGACGCCATAGCTTCCTCAAGAGCAGGCTGACGAAGGGAGGAGACGTCACAAGGCGGCCAGAAGCAGGAGAGAGGTCAGCAGAAGCGGCAGCAGCAGTCCGGAGGCTCTGGCACTGCTGGAGTGAGCCTCTCTGGAAACTGTCAGAGAAAACAACGATGCTTTAAATGAATGGAGAAAATATTATTATTTTGTTGTGGTCACTCACAAGGGTGTAAACACACCCATAAATTCATTGATATACAAGAGCGGGAAATATGACATAATGAGAGACATCCTATTAAAAATTATCTGAGGAAAAGGAAAAATCCGGAGACTTGGGGACGCTCTGTGTTCAACATGGGGCGGTTAAGGGAGCAAAAAGGTACTGAAAAGGCACATGGAGAGTGCGTGCAGGGGAAACATGAGTGCTGCACAACTGTGGGAAGAGTGCCTGTGAGTGCAACATGCAGGACAGAGGAATTTATCAGGGGAAACCGCCAAGCCATTATGATTATACAGCACAGGGAAGGGGTCAGGATAAGGCTTTGGGATGGGACGGGGGAAAAGGAATGGCGCCCAACCACTTGAACGGTCGGGAATTGAACGTCGACCTGCATGAAACGAGACCGTCGCTCAATCGCCCAGTCCAAGTGGTTGGGCAACCACGTGACGAAGATAAACCTAAAAAACACAAAGATGGACACACCGAGAATGACAGAGAAGTATGCAAAGCCCTCCTGCTCATGCTGAGGAAATTTAATAAGTTTATCATGAACAATCAGATAAAAGGCAGCACATTGCATCTGGATTTTATGATAACATAGTTGTGGCACCATTGTGCTATGAGGAATTAATTAGAGAAAATGTATCAGAGAAGATCATAAGAAACTAAATAAAATTATCCATACATCCGTAGCACGCCATAGGAGAGTTGAAGAGACCACTCACAGCGATTTACAACGACTCACTAGACAAAGGGGAACTGCCAAAGCGATGAAAAACAGTCAACGTTGTTCCTACATTCAAGGAAAAGACACGCGCTAGAGCGCTTTACCTGCTGAAGAATGGCCTTTGCGGTCCGTACACAATGCTTGAAGGGATAATCAGAGGATAATTTGGAATCGGCTTAGCAGGGGTGTTTCTATATACTGAACAAAACACACACACACACACACACACACACACACACACACACACACACACACACACACACACACACACACACACAGGGTGGCCTCGCGGCTAAGGGAACAGCGCTTTTAGTAGTCCTAAGGGCCCGGGTTCGATCCCCGGCTGAGGCAGAAACAAATGGGCAGAGTTTCTTTCTGGTATCCCTATTCACCTATCAGTAAATAGGTACCTGGGAGCTAGACAGCTGCTACGGGCTACTTCCTGGGGATATGTGTGTGTGTTTGTGTGTAATAGAGAGAAATATATGTAGTAGACATAATAAAGGAAAAATAAATTAGAAAGGCAGGGTCGCAGAACTAATAGCTCGATTTTGCAGTCACTACACATACACACCACCAACACCAACAACATACTCACTCTCATTACTCCAGGTTGGAGAGTCGGTAGTGGAGGTCCTCTTCATCCAGGGGTTCTTGGTGGTGGGGGGCCACCAGGGGGGGCGGGTGGTCACCTCCAGGTGTGGAGGAGGGGTCGAAGATCTCGCCTCGATCTCACTACAGGTGGCTACAGGGGGGGAGAGAGATGTGGGTGAGGGGGGGGGGGTTAAGAACTTAAGAACATAAGAATGAAGGTAACTTCAGAAGGCCTATTGGCCCATACGAGGCAGCTCCTATTTCTATCCGCCCAATCACATTCATATATATATATATATATATATATATATATATATATATATATATATATATATATATATATATATATATATATATATATATACACGAACAAGCCTGAATGGTCCTCAGGCATATATGCAACTGAAAACTCACATCCCAGAAGATATATATACATGTCTAACCTGCTCTTGAAACAATCAAACGTGGCTTAAAATGGATGATTATAACAACTATCCAAATAGTGATATATCCATAAGTGGTAATAATTTAGGATTCAGGATAATCAATAATAATTCTGAGCATTACCTTACCGTCCCTGTTCTCTTTGTCTCTTAATTTTCATCCCTACCTTATTTATTCCATTCTTATCCCCTTTGTCTTTCCATTCTCTTTCTCTAAATCCTCTTTTCTTTTTCCATCTCTATATCTCAACCATTCTGTCATCTTTTCTTCCAGTTCCTCAACTCCTGTACACTATGAACGCTCTCTTCCCTTTCCACCTTTACCCTCTATCACCCCTCTCTATTCCCCCCCCCACATCATCTTCCCCTTACACTATATCCCTCCCTTACACAATATCTCCTCTTCCCCTCACCTTGTCTGACGAGTTTCATGCCATCAGCGAGGGGTTGGAGTCCCCTCTTGCAGCTGGTGCCGGCTTCGATGATGAAGATCTCGTTCGAGTTCACCACCACCCCGGCGAAGCACTCGTACGTGTCGACGTCGCGTCGGTGGGTGAGGGTGTACATCACCCCGCCCTCTGACCATTGTCCCAGGCACCTGTACTCTCGCTCTGAGGGCACGCAAGGAGGAGGAGAAGGAAGGTTAGGTGATGTTTTAGACTTGGTGCGTGTGTGTGTGTGTGTGTGTGTGTGTGTGTGTGTGTGTGTGTGTGTGTGTGTGTGTGTGTGTGTGTGTGTGTGTGTGTGTGTGTACTCACCTAGTTGTGTCTGCAGGATCGAGCATTGACTCTTGGATCCCGCCTTTCGAGCATCGGTTGTTTACAGCAATGACTCCTGTCCCATTTCCCTATCATACCTGGTTTTAAAATTATGAATAGTATTTGCTTCCAGAACCTGTTCCTGAAGTGCATTCCATTTTTCAGTGTGTGTGTGTGTGTGTGTGTGTGTGTGTGTGTGTGTGTGTGTGTGTGTGTGTGTGTGTGTGTGTGTGTGTGTGTACTCACCTAGTTGTGTCTGCAGGATCGAGCATTGACTCTTGGATCCCGCCTTTCGAGCATCGGTTGTTTACAGCAATGACTCCTGTCCCATTTCCCTATCATACCTGGTTTTAAAATTATGAATAGTATTTGCTTCCAGAACCTGTTCCTGAAGTGCATTCCATTTTTCAGTGTGTGTGTGTGTGTGTGTGTGTGTGTGTGTGTGTGTGTGTGTGTGTGTGTGTGTGTGTGTGTGTGTGTGTGTGTGTGTGTGCTCACCTAATTGTGCTTGCGGGGGTTGAGCCTTGGCTCTTTGGTCCCGCCTCTCAACCGTCAAACAACTGATGTACAGATTCAGTCATCCTGATGTACATACAGGTGTGTGTGTGTGTGTGTGTGTGTGTGTGTGTGTGTGTGTGTGTGTGTGTGTGTGTGTGTGTGTGTGTGTGTGTGTGTGTGTGTGTGTGCGTGCGTACATATTCTGGATATGTGCGTATCAATAAGCAATTTGAGTATTTTATTCCCCGCCATCAGCTCGTAAATAAGTAAGATGACATTAACATTTATTTGGACAAAAACAAGATAACAGTAAACTATAATGTTCGTGTATTCTAGTTAGTCATGCGTTGGTTAGGCGTGCATTAGTTAGGCGTGCGTTAGTTAGGCCATGCAATAGTCATGCAATAGTTAGTCATGGATTAGTTTCTACCACAACAATAACCAGTTTTACCATGACAAGGAAACACAGACAGACAGACAAATACCACTACTATAAAAGTGCAATAAAGTTGTAATTGCTTCACCTGTAAGCAACATAATAATATATATGTTAAGTATTTCGTCAATGTCATATCAGGTCAAGGCTAGGCCACAGGGGTCAAGGCTAGGCCACAGCCGTCAAGGATAAGCCACAGGGGTCAAGGCTAGGCCACAGGGGTCAAGGCTAGGCCACAGCCGTCAAAGCTAGGCCACAGCCGTCAAGGCTAGGCCACAGCCGTCAAGGCTAGGCCACAGCCGTCAAGGCTAGGCCACAGCCGTCAAAGCTAGGCCACAGCCGTCAAGGCTAGGCCACAGCCGTCAAGGCTAGGCCACAGCCGTCAAGGCTAGGCCACAGCCGTCAAAGCTAGGCCACAGCCGTCAAGGCTAGGCCACAGCCGTCAAGGCTAGGCCACAGCCGTCAAGGCTAGGCCACAGCCGTCAAAGCTAGGCCACAGCCGTCAAGGCTAGGCCACAGCCGTCAAGGCTAGGCCACAGCCGTCAATGCTAGGCCACTGAGAATTAGTACCGATTGCAATGATCCATTTCGGGGTCGCGTGAATGAGACTCACGCAGGCAAAGTGGATCGTTGCATAGCAAAGACAGATTATGTACCACGACACAGAGGCCATTCTAAGGTTCCCGTCTGGAATCCTTATTGTATGAAGTCACTGTCTACCTGTCGGTATTTTGATCCAAGTTCGATCTGTTCCAATTTAGGTTCCACATCATGTCTGCCCCCATATAGGTCTGACCTAGTATAGGTCCGCCCCCAGTATAGGGAAGACTGGCGAGGACGTGGGAGCGGCAGATCTCTGACAATTGTCAAACAGTAATCATCAGACAGGTCCAGTCAGATGAGAGTCGAGATAAAAAACAAAATAAAACAGGGTGCAGACTGGCGAACTGGGTGCTGTTGTGACCAAGCGTAAACACCACGGCCAGTGGCGGTGTGTGTGTGTGTCTACGAACTCCTTCTTTCACCCCCCCTCTTTGGTGGAGGGGGGGGGGATTATGAGGGGTGGAGGGGGGTAGAAGAAAGTGGGGGGGGGGAAGAGAGAGTGGTTGGATAAAACGAGGGATAAATGCGTCATATGAAGACGGGGATTATGCTCAGAAGAGTATTTAACTAGGGAGGGAAAGGCATTGGGCATTACTGGTTATTCATGCCCGTGCCACCTCTTAGGAGGCTTAATCTTCATCAATCAGGCTGTTGCATATAGGGGAAAAACGAGTCTTTGAAAGGGGTGATTTATGATCATTGGAAAGGGGGAAAGGGGTTGTTTAGAGCGGTGAGGGGTGTGTGTGGGAGAGAAGTATCTACAGTGCATATAATGACGTTTTACTGCTGGTACTCCTGAAGGAGGCGGTGGTGGTGTAGGATATATGGCGTGCCACTGCTGGCGGAGGGCCAGGCGGGAGATCAATAACTACGGGAGTGCCAGGAAGAGAGAGAGAGGCCAGGCAGCAGGGGCCCTCCTGCGCCTCCCCTGACGGGTGCTGACCTTCAATGGTGACGGGCTCATCACCCCGCAGGTGTGCCCAAGCGGACTCCTGCGACTCCACCCGGAAGTAGAAGGGCTGCTCGTGCGGGTACGGTAGGCGGGTGGTGGTGGTGGTGGAGCCCTGTGGCTGACTGCTGCTCATCTCCCGAAGGTGCTGCTGCGTCTGCGTCTGCGCCTGCGCACTAACTTTCAGCGCAGGGGTGTTTTCCGCGTCGTGGAAGACGTAAATCTGCTTCGGGGGTCGCTCTCTGCGCCGCGGTTGGGCGCCTATGGTGGTAAACTGCGCATCAGGGGACCAGCCAAGCTCCGCTGCGCGGGTGTAGGCCCAGGAGCGCTGGCGTGGGGCGTGGCGTGGGGTGTGGCGGAGGGCGTGGCGTTGGGCGCGGGACTCCTGCAGGAGGCGTGGGTCCAATACACGATACACGCCCCGCTGACGCCGTCGGTGGGACTCTACGCCCGCGCCTGCGCCTGCGTCCGCGTCACTTACACGCCCACGATCTACTGCCATCACAACACATCACAACACATCACTAACTCACACCATCATCCGCCACACCATCACATCATCTTGACATAGATATCCAATCTCCCTCGGTTTGATATCTCGCCAAGAAAAAAGTCCTTATTCTTGGGTTATCTCAGAGGGGAGGTATCGGGAGAAAGCGCCAAGCGATTATGACTATATAGCACTGGGAAGGGGTCAGGATTAGGATTTGGGATGGGACGAAGGGAGGGACAGGAATGGTGCCCAACCACTTGGACGGTCGGGGATTGAACGCCGACCTGCATGAAGCGAGACCGTCGCTCTACCGTCCAATCCAACCACTTGAGCTGGACGGAAGATATTTTTGGAATTACCTGAGAATATTCACGGAGTAAACCCAGTAATTTTCACGCAAAGTAAAACCAAGAATATCCACTCAGGGTAAACCCAAGAATATCCACTCAGGGTAAACCCAAGAATATCCACTCAGGGTAAACCCAAGAATATCCACTCAGGGTAAACCCAAGAATATCCACTCAGGGTAAACCCAAGAATATCCACTCAGGGTAAACCTAAGAATATCCGTACTATCCTGTAAACCACGCACACTGCAAGGGGCTCGGAACAAATATAGTGATGATGTGGGCTGTAAACCAACTTGTAGATACAGTATGATTAGTAACTATGATTAGTAACTAGTATGATTAGTAACTAGTATGGTTAGTAACTAGTATGATTAGTAACTAGTATGATTAGTAACTAGTATAATTAGTAACTAGTATTAGTAACTAGCATGGTTAGTAACTAGTATGATTAGTAACCAGTAAGGTTAGTAACTAGTATGGTTAGTAACTAGTACTGTTAGTAACTAGTACTGTTAGTAACTAGTACTGTTAGTAACTAGTACTGTTAGTAACTAGTACTGTTAGTAACTAGTACTGTTAGTAACTAGTACTGTTAGTAACTAGTACTGTTAGTAACTAGTACTGTTAGTAACTAGTACTGTTAGTAACTAGTACTGTTAGTAACTAGTACTGTTAGTAACTAGTACTGTTAGTAACTAGTTAGAACATGCTCCTAATCCATCAGTATAAGAAAGAGATGTTTGTGGACGAAGTCTCTTAAGACTTCTCTTGTTCGAGTTGAAAAACTTGTGTTTTTTATCAAATATATCGTTTCAAATATTACTTTGTTATAGATATATTTTTCACAATTCTCTCTAGTTAACTCTCTTAATTTAGCAGTAATTATTCGGCAGTTATTCTATAACTATTCATGAAAGGTTAGTATTCTATTATTTAATAAATTGTATACCTGTATGAGTCAACTGAATTAGCTAAGATATTAAATTTGTTTCATATAACCCCAATGACTCTATAGTCAGGAGTCCTCTACACTGTATATTGTAGAGTTACAAGCCTCTAGTGGCACTCCTGAAGGCACATCCTCCAACACTTGCTCCATGGTCGAGGACCGTGCCGCGAGGAAGCTAAGCCCCGAAATCATCTCAAGACAACTTCAAGATGGCCCTCCCTCCAACACCCTTCGTCGAAGCACCTTCAAGACACACCACCCATCATCCCCCCTAACTACTCGAGAGCTTCAGAGTTCCTCGAGAGTCCCACTCCAGCATTCCTCCCTCCTCCAGGACTCACCTTCGTAGACCTCGGTGTCGTTGGAGCAGGAGGACACGGTGTAGTGCATGTGCTGGGGGTCGCTACAGACGGAGGAGAGGCGGGCACACAGCTCCTGGGCGTCTGGGATCACGCCCGTGTACTCTCCGGTGATAGGACAACCCGAAAGATTTTCCGGATCGAGACCTGGTCGGGGGGGACACAGGAAGAAGGGAGTCAGTAATGGATATCGTGCGGTCTTTGAAGAGTGTGGATGGGGAGATATCAAGTTTGAAGAGTTAGGGGGTAGTCCAGTGAGAGAAGATATCAAGTTTGAAGAGTAGAAGCAGTCCAGTGAGAAAAGGTATGTATGTGTTTAGATATATACATATATATATATATATATATGTATGTATATGTATATGTATATATATATATATATATATATATATATATATATATATATATATATATATATATATATATATATATATGTCGTACCTAGTAGCCAGAACGCACTTGTCAGCCTACTATGCAAGGCCTGATTTGCCTAATAAGCCAAGTTTTCCTGAATTAATATATTTTCTCTAATTTTTTTCTTATGAAATGATAAAGCTACCCATTTCATTATGTATGAGGTCAATTTTGTTTTATTGGAGTTAAAATTAACGTAGATATATGACCGAACCTAACCAACCCTACCTAACCTAACCTAACCTATCTTTATAGGTTAGGTTGGGTTAGGTAACCGAAAATTGTAGGTTAGGTTAGGTTAGGTAGGTTAGGTCGTCGAAAAAACATTAATTCATGAAAACTTGGCTTATTAGGCAAATTGGGCCTTGTATAGTAGGCTGAGAAGTGCGTTCTGGCTACTAGGTACGACATATATATATTTATTTATTTATTTATAGCCCGTGCTACTTGGAACGTTTCGATCCGAGTAGCAGAATCTATACCAACAGCAACAACGGGTTATACTCACGGCCCTGGGTAGACCACTCCTGCCCTCGGAACATATCATCGGAGCACACCCTGGAGGCGTTGTACTGCTGACTAGGGACCGCCGCTGTGGGAGAAGCGAACGGTAGAGTTAGTACCTTTGGTCTGGTGATGGGGACTTAAGGTCTTTGGTGGGTATCAAGGCCACTACAAGAGCTGACTCACCTATCAGCAAGTATTCATTAGTCAAAAATGAGTATTCAGCAAGTATTCAAAGCCACATTTGAAGAATTAGAGAATGCTGAACGAGTTTTCGGCTGAATTCGCCTTCATCAGAGCAAGATAGAGAATGAGATCTCTCTCTCTGAAGGCGAATAGAGCCGAAATCGCGTTAAACATTATCTAATCCCTGCAAATGTATTTTTTTTAAGAGGATGACGACCCAAGACACACTCACCCATCTGGTACTCAATAACGTTAACAGCCCTCTTCTTGATCCAGATACAGCTAAACTCCTCGTCTCCACTGTCAAGGGGATACACACATAAACACGCGGTCACTGATAACTCAAACATGTACAGCTGATACGTACAGCTGATATGTACAGCTGATATGTACAGCTGATATGTACAGCTGATATGAAAGGTTTTGATTTTGTTTTCATACAATGTTATACTTGGGGTAATAGAACATGGGGGGAACTGATTTATTCTTGGGCAACAGAAAATGGGAAACAGATTTATTCTTGGGCAACAGAAAATGGGAAACAGATTTATTCTTGGGCAACAGAACACTGATAACAGATTAATTTCACGAGAGGTGTTGTCGGGTGACCAATCCCGTTGGAATAAGATAAACATGAATTGATTGGGCAAACATAATAATGGACACCAAACGATGAGTTGTATCGAAGATATATATATATATATATATATATATATATATATATATATATATATATATATATATCTAAGACCTTCATTTTCCCAATATAAGTTTAGCTCAGGTCGATACATACACACTTTGGACAATTAGGCCTAAAAATCGTGTCACACCCAATAGCCAGATTGATCAAATCAGGCTGATTAGGTGACAGGTCCCAAATCAGATAAAAGGGATTCGTTTGATTGGAGACGGGCTCACCATAGCCCGTGCTACTCTGAACGTTTGTTCTGAGTAGCTGAATCTAAAAAAACAACGTTTGATTGGACGTGTCTACCGAAGCTGCTCGTTCCTACGGTACATCAGGTACATACTCGAACGGTACACCAAGAAGGGGGTAAGAGGGTACACACCACCCTTTGGAGCCGGTCGGCCGAGCGGACAGCACGCTGGACTTGTGATCCTGTGGTCCCGAGTTCGATCCCGGGCGCCGGCGAGAAACATTGGGCAGAGTTTCTTTCACCCCTATGCCCCTGTTACCTAGCAGTAAAATAGGTACCTGGGTGTTAGTCAGCTGTCACGGGCTGCTTCCTGGGGGTGGAGACCTGGTCTAGGACCGGGCCGCGGGGACACTAAAGCCCCGAAATGATCTCAAGATAACCTCAAGATAACCACTGTGTCTTGGAATGGAGGGCATACTGACGGAGGGTATTATGGTACAGTTGGAGGAGGAGGAGGGAGGTACGTACCACTGAGTCTTGGAGTAGAGGGCGTACCGCTCTCCGTGGGGGGCGTGCTGAGAGAGACACAGTGTCTGGTACTTCTTGTCGGCCCCGTCGTCCTGCACCCACAGCTCGTTGGCGTCGATCTGTCGGAGAAGGGTGTCGATGTATATACAAGGGATCCGAACCCTCTATTGTGAAGAGAGAACGGAACGGAATTATCAGCAGAAAGCATCGAGCCATGACGACTATGTAGCACTGGGAAGGGGTCAGGATAAGGATTTGGGATGGGACGGGGGGAAGGAATGGTGCCCAACCACTTGGACGGTCGGGGATTGAACGCCGACCTGCATGAAGCGAGACCGTCGCTCTACCGTCCAGCCTAAGTAGTTGTGTTATGGAGAGAAGGGAAGGGAACTATCAGTAGAGAGCGCCAAGCCATTACGACTATATAGCACTGGGAAGGGGTCAGGATAAGGATTTGGGATGGGACGGTGGAAAGGAATGACGCCCAACCACTTGGACGATCGGGGTTATGAAGAGAGAAATTAAGAAAACTTAATGTACATTAATTAATTATTTAATTAATTAATTTAATTTAATTTAATTAATTTAATTTAATTAATTTAATTAATTTAATTAATTAATTAATTAATGTACATTAATTATTATTATTAATTAAAATTAGAAATTAAGAAAACTCGAACGGTGACGGTTTATAGATGACATAACCGAAGCATACAAATATATGAAAGGTTATAATAGAAAAGAATGTTAGTGGAGCTTTAGGTAAATAATGAGAAAGTCTTTGGAGTAGGATGGGGGATCGAACTAGCGTCCTGTGTAACCCCAGACGCACCCCTAAGCACGCAGATTCGATCCCACCGTCATGCTCCTATGATTTTCTCATAGATATCCCGTTATTGTGATTTAATTGAATAGGGATAAATGCTGGTATAGAAACAGAGTTGCTATATTGAGCAGATAAGAGGGGTAACAGAATATGCGTGAAATCGCTGGGTTGTTTTAAGCGTAGGTTAGACATAAACATATGAATAATTTTGGGTGGATATAATTAGAAACTGCCTCGCCTGAGCCTATCGGCCTTCAACAGTTTTAAGTATTCTCGTGATCTTATGATACAACCAGTTAACTACCAATTGGTAGTTAAATATTTGAATTCTCGAAAATGTTGTAAAATTATGAACCAAATTTTGGTTCATAATTTTGGTTCATTTGGTTCTGGTTGAATATCCATATAAAATAATAAACAAATTTATACAAGGGGACATTATAAAGTCCCTCTGCACCTTAGAATTTGATTAACTTCTGTTCTGTAGGAGATCAAAGCAATCTGTAAAAATGACAGAAAATAGTATATTTGCTTAGCAAATAGTGTTAGGCAATTTCTGGACGAAGTTTACTCAGAGAAAATGATTGGAAGACGTTGGCCAATTCCTCAGCAGCTGTTTTCTCGAGCGTTCTAAACGTCACTAGACCGTCATACTAAATTGCTCCGAACCTAACCTACCCGAGGACACACGAACAGAAAACGGGACGTCAAGTCCCGTTTGACGCTACTACCAGTTTTTAGTATACTAGTTTTTAGGCTTTAGGGAAATTATACGTCAAAATGCGATGTACTATTATGGCGAGCGGGTTGACGGCCCTCAGTGGGAAGTAAGCTTATCAGAGTGGTCCTCACTCGACCTAGTCATCCTCCTATCATCACCTGACTCCGTAGATGATCCTGGTGCTAGAATAACACAGTTACAGCGCCGCTCCTGTGCCAGGTAAGTCCACTACGGGTTCACCATAGCCCGTGCTACTTGTCCCGTTCCTGTGCCGGATAAGTCCATTACGGGCTCACCATAGCCCGCGCTACTTGCCTCGCTCCTGTGCCAGGTAAGTCCACTACGGGCTCACCATAGCCAGAGCTACTTGCCCCGCTCCTGTGCCGGGTAAGTTCACTACGGGCTCACCATAGCCAGAGCTACTTGCCCCGCTCCTGTGCCAGTTAAGTCCACTACGGGCTCACCATAGCCCGTGCTACTTGCCCCGCTCCTGTGCCGGATAAGTCCATTACGGGCTCACCATAGCCCGTGCTACTTGTCCCGCTCCTGTGCCAGGTAAGTCCACTACGGGCTCACCATAGCCCGTGCTACTTGCCCCGCTCCTGTGCCAGGTAAGTCCACTACGGGCTCACCATAGCCCGTGCTACTTGGAACTTTTTGTTCCCAGTAGCTGCTGAATCTAAAACAACAACAACAGCTAGAATAACGCCGTAGACGCCGCCCAAATGTGCAACGTGTTTGCCCAACTCCAACATCGTATCTCGCTAAATGATGGTGGATGTGGAGAGCATTTAACAATCCTCCATGTTAAATTACCTGACTCACACAATTTACTGATTGCTTTTATCTTTCATTAAACAGAAGTTATGGAAATTCTAAACTGCACGGCGAGTTTATGATGACAATTGTATATATATGTTTATTATTTTCGTCGTAAATTCAAACTTGTGGAAATAAATTCACAAAATTGGCCAGAATTCAAACATCAAAAAAGGCAGTGTGTAATGAAATGGGTTTTATCATAAGATCACAAGATTTTATAATCCCGGAGAGAGAGAGAGAGAGAGAGAGAGAGAGAGAGAGAGAGAGAGAGAGAGAGAGAGAGAGAGAGAGAGAGAGAGAGAGAGAGACAGAGAGACAGAGAGACAGAGAGACAGAGACAGAGAGTATAACAAGAGGGTCTCACTATAGACTAACCTGGAGGTGCTGCCACGACCCCTGGGCCCATCTGGGGAAGGCGCAGGCGGTGGTGTGGAGGACGGCAGGAGGCGCGGGCGGAGTGACGGGCGTGAGGACCATAGACTCGTACCCGTCCCGGGGGCTCTGAAGGTGGTTGGTGCAGGTGGCGTCAATACTGAAGCTGAGGAAGACTCGCCTCGTCGCCGCATCCACCGAGTACATCTGCAGGAGAGACGATGAGAGAGAGTCAACTATCTGAGTGTGTCTCAGGACTCAAGTGGCACTCCAACACCCCAGTCTATGGCACTCCCTCCAACACCCCAGTCTATGGCACTCCCTCCAACACCCCAGTCTGTGGCACTCCCTCCAACACCCCAGTCTATGGCACTCCCTCCAACACCCAACCAGTGGCACTCCCTCCAACACCACAGTCTGTGGCACTCCCTCCAACACCACAGTCTGTTGCACTCCCTCCACCACCCCAGTCTATGGCACTCCCTCCAACACCCCAGTCTGTGGCACTCCCTCCAACACCACAGTCTGTGGCAGTCCCTCCAACACCCCAGTCTATGGCACTCCCTCCAACACCCCAGTCTGTGGCACCCCCCTCCAACACCCAACCAGTGGCACTCCCTCCACCACCCCAGTCTGTGGCAGTCCCTCCAACACCCCAGTCTGTGGCAGTCCCTCCAACACCCAACCAGTGGCACGACCTCCAACACCCAACAAGCTGATTAATTAAACTACAAACTGTTCCCCAAGTGTTACCGGAACACCACCGCTCCCGTGCCAAATAAGTCCACTACGGGCTCACCATAGCCCGTGCTACTTGGAACTTATTCCGAGTAGCTGAATCTATAACAACAACATGTTACTGGAAGCAGAGAGGAGAAGCAACACATCAGTATGCCTTACCAGCATCCTAAAGTGACAAGGAGTTCAAATATTTCGTAAAACATGAGAGCGTGAGGACGCAAGCATCAGCGGCAAGTTATGGGGTGTGAGGCGAAACCAAGAATTCCGCCGATGCGATGTCATGGGGGTTGGAAGCTGGACACCACAGTCTGGTCAGACACAAACGCTTGGATGAGGGAGGGGGGGATGGGAGGGGGACTGGAAGGCTACAAACAGCGAAAAACAAAACAGAGAAACAGCAACAGGAGGGGGGGAATAGGAATTATCAGGGGGAAAGCGTTAAGCCATTAAGATTATATAACACTTGGAAGGGGGGTCAGGATAAGGGATGGGATAGGGGGGGGGAGAGGAATACGATAACAAGAGAAAATGAGAAGATGGACGTTAAAAGGGACAATGAATAAGAAAAAAAACAAGGGCAACTAAACAGGAAGGGCAGAGAGCAGCGTGAGAAGAGACAATGTAATAAGGGAATTTACACAGTATCTGGAGAGACAAAAAGATGAAAACACAAATAACTGAGAAAGGAAACTAAGGAGAAACTAAGAAAATCCGAATGGGCGCCACAGTAGAAGAAGAAGAGAGAGAGAGAGAGAGAGAGAGAGAGAGAGAGAGAGAGAGAGAGAGAGAGAGAGAGAGAGAGAGAGAGAGAGAGAGAGAGAGAGACAGAGAGACGTAAGGAGATACTAGCAGTACTTTTATTACTATTATCATTATTATTTCCTACCACAGACTTGGCCACACATTTAAAACACAAATCAGCACATATACATTTTCTTCTGACCTCCATGGACAGGGCTGGAGATCGGTTAAACACATAGTTCAGTGATTTATTGAACAATACACCACCGGAGGTGATTGTAGAACATTTAAAATGCTAATCTAACCGACAAACATAGAGAAACAGTACTCACAGCACAGCGGTAGCGAGGCTGGTTGTCGGTGGTGACGGCGGGGTCCCACAGGGCCAGGTACTTGTGGCCATCATGGCCCTCCCAGTTCCCCAGGCACCGTAGTCCCATGTCCAGCTCCCCGAAGGAACACCGGCGGAACCTGTCATCAACGAACAGGAACATCGGGTCATTTCTGCATCCTCTCTTCAATAAAATATGTCCTAAATAGTAGTAGGCATCTATCAGTCTCAGGAGACTATGGAGTTGCGCTCTGGTTATCGGTCTGGAGTGGTCTTTCCAGGGCGCAAAGCCAGGATAAGTTAATAAGGGGAAGCTGTCACCCATGCAGCAGGTCCGTTCCCCCCTCTCCACGACGCCGAAAGTCTCCAATGGAAAGGCAAACGCCAATACGATTGGTTCCAGCGCCGTCGCAGGAACTGTCAGAACGAGGTTGAAGGCAACAACGAACTGCCCCTAGAGGCTCCAGCTCCGGAATTTACCTCGAAGTTGGTAAAAGAAGACACAGGTACTCCAAACCCGGAGACCGCCGTGGTCGGGGCCGGAGAGGAACCACCCCATCAAGGACAAGAACGACCCCAGCCTCCTGAAGCAGAGCCTGGGGCCGCACGAGCCCCAGGAGGTGGACGTCCCGGTCCAGCACCTACGGGTTACCTTACCTTCCAGACAAGTTTTCCTAAATACTTGTATGATATTGTCATAATGACTTGGTGCTGTCTCCTCATAATTTTTTCTCTTAGGCAAATAATTTACTGTAAATCTGTGTAAACTAACCCAGCTATAAATTAACAAATATTTATGAATAAAATATTTCACTCTCAGTTTCAATTTATTCCCTTGCAAAACGCATAAGGACTTATCTGCACATGTTTTTATCCTGTAATTAATCGCAGTTTTATGCTAACTTCATAACATAGAAAACTATACAAATCATAAACACTATAACTTGCTTCTCACAGCACAACTCCCTCTTTATTTAACACAATCACAGAGTTGGCGTTCGATCCCCGAAGTTCCAAGTGGTTTGGGCCACCGTCCCCACCCTTCCCTTTTGTCCCCATACCCACTACTCCTTCACCCCCCTTACACGCCTTCCAATTGCAATATGCTCTACAATGTGCGTCTCAAGTACGATATACTAAAGAGGCCCGAATCCCTGTTGGGAGGCATGACCTGCAATGTGGATGTCAACATGCAATTAATTCGTCTTTATCAGCAGGTGCTCCGCTCACATAAGCAACATCAAATTTTCTCTTGCAACACTGAATGTGAATGTTGCTGTGATGTGCTGGCTGGCCGTCGCTGACACCCACAGCAAAGATGCCCCAGCAAAGACACCCACAGCAAAGACACCCACAGCAAAGACACCCACAGCAAAGACACCCCACAGGAAAGATACCCACAGCAAAGACACCCACAGCAAAGACACCCAGAGCAAAGACACCCACAGCAAAGACACCCCACAGCAAACACACCCAGAGCAAAGACACCCACAGCAAAGACACCCAGAGCAAAGACACCCCACAGCAAAGACACCCACAGCAAAGACACCCTCAGCAAAGATACCCCAGCAAAGACACCCACAGCAAAGACACCCCAGCAAAGACACCCCAGCAAAGACACCACAGCAAAAACACCCACAGCAAAGACACCCCCTCTCCCCCCCCCCACAGCAAAACGCCGACCTGCATGAAGGGAGACCGTCACTCTACCGTCCTGCCCAAGTGATTGACCCGGGGGTTAGGCGGCTGTCGTGGGTGGTATCTGGTGGAAGGTTCAGTTCTTGGCCTGTGGGCACCTTGATAACACTAACAAGGTGTGACCTTAATTAATAATATACTAGAACCTTGTAAGCAAAGCCATATATAAATTATAAAATATAGTCAATTGAATGGGATCGAACTCTCGTTCAAATTATTATATATATATATATATATATATATATATATATATATATATATATATATATATATATATATATATATATATATATATATATATACATATATATATCGTACCTAGTAGCCAGAACGCACTTCTCAGCCTACTACACAAATTAAGGCCCGATTTGCCTAATAAGCCAAGTTTTCATGAATTAATTGTTTTTCGACTACCTAACCTACCTAACCTAACCTAACCTAACTTTTTCGGCTACCTAACTCAACCTAACCTATAAAGATAGGTTAGGTTAGGTTAGGTAAGGTTGGTTAGGTTCGGTCATATATCTACATTAATTTTAACTCCAATAAAAAAAAATTGACCTCATACATAATGAAATGGGTAGCTTTATCATTTCATAAGAAAAAATTAGAGAAAATATATTAATTCAGGAAAACTTGGCTTATTAGGCAAATCGGGCCTTGCATAGTAGGCTGAGAAGTGCGTTCTGGCTACTAGGTACGACATATATATATATATATATATATATATATATATATATATATATATATATATATATATATATATATATATATATATATATATATATATATATGGTAAGTCTGGTGGTAAGGTTACCATATGTATATATATATATATATATATATATATATATATATATATATATATATATATATATGTCGTACCTAGTAGCCAGAACTCACTTTTTGGCCTACTATTCAAGGCCCGATTTGCCTAATAAGCCAAGTTTTCCTGAATTAATATATTTTTTCTAATTTTTTTCTTATGAAATGATAAAGCTACCCATTTCATTATGTATGAGGTCAATTTTTTTTAATTGGAGTTAAAATTAACGTAGATATATGACCGAACCTAACCAACCCTACCTAACCTAACCTAACCTATCTTCATAGGTTAGGTTTGGTTAGGTAGCCGAAAAAATTAGGTTAGGTTAGGTTAGGTAGGTTAGGTAGTCGAAAAACAAATAATTCATGAAAACTTGGCTTATTAGGCAAATCGGGCCTTGCATAGTAGGCTGAGAAGTGCGTTCTGGCTACTAGGTACGACATATATATATATATATATATATATATATATATGGTAAGTATGGTGGTATGGTAAGTCAGTTGATAAGTCTGGCCCCCCAGGCCTGGGGGCCAGACTTATCAACTGGCACTGACTTATCAACTTGTCTGATGAAGATTAATCCCCCCAAGAGGCTGGCACGGGCATGAATAGCCCCGTAAGCATGATGTAACTGCCACCACGACCCTTATATATCCTCATACCCGCGTTTGTCTCACCTGAGTTGAAGCTCTGAGCCCTTGGGGCAGTTGGAGAGCTCCGAGGTGGGCTCCGGGCACTCTACGGCGCTCTCCGTTCCGTCGTTGACGTCGTAGGTGAGACGGAAGCGGCCGTTGATGGGACAGAAGACTCGGTCAATCAGCCCGTCTTGTGTGAAGCTCCGCGACTCTAGGAGGGGGAAGGGAAGGGAGAGAGGGATAAGGGACGGGAGGTGGGGGTAGGAGGCGGAGGAGAGAGGGGGCAGGAGGGAGAAGAGGGAAATTGGGGAGAGGGGAAAGAGAGGCAGTAGACAAAAAGATGGATGATAGGGAAGTAGGAAAACAAAGAGATGGGGGGAAAGACGAAGAAAAAAATTGTAAAATTCAACAAAAACTTGACAAAATATGTAAATAAAATCTTTGAATATTAGCAGAAATTTAACTCAATATACAATGTTAAATACAAATATGATAACACAAAATACGAGTCTCTGAATTAAGCTTGAAAAAGTCATGAGGTGGGGCCAGGAGCTAGAGCTCAACCAGACAAGCATATTACATTTATAATATAATTTACAAATATCTAGAAAATATATAATGTTCAGAGGTATAGCACAATACTGATTCCAAAACCGAGACTAGGACTGAAGTACGAGGAAAGTCACAAGAAACGAAAAGGAGACATGATCGTGACATGTAAGATCCTGAAGGACAATAACAAATGTGAATAAGAACGAAATGTTGAATAAGTGCAGCAGCAGGTCATAGATAGAAGATGACATAAATATGAGCCATATGAACGTACGAAGACATTTCTTTACACTAAGAAGTAGTAAAGGAATGAAAGGACAGAATAAGGTAGTCGAGGCTGTTAGTACACATTGTTTCAACCGTAGGTAGGATAGACAAATAGAGCCTGGAACTAGACGATTCACAGTTGAAAAGGTGGTGTTCAAGGGATTACACTCACTTCTGCTGCACGCAAAACTAGACGAGTAAAACGCACGCACACGCACACACACACACACAGACACACACACACACACACACACACACACACAAACACACACACACACACACACACACACACACACACACACACACACACACACACACACACACACACACACACACAAGGTCTGAATGCACTTGGGGAAGGCCATTCAAGGAAAACATTAAGCAACAAAGAAGGTAATTAAAGGCCTCCCGGCTCATTCATACCAGATTTCTCTTCGCGCCAAAATGACGTCACGAATGTAAATAAACAAACCCAGGCCACGTGCATGACATCAGGGTGCTGAATGGACGTGTTCTCAGCCCTCCACCTCACACCAACACGTAACCCCACTTCCAACTTACATTTCCAGTCATTAATCCCTCAAATACGTCACAATCAACAAACTAATCACAACACCAGGGCTTGAGAAGCGAGAAGACATGATGCTCTTTCTTGAAAGATGTTTCCACTTACTGTAGAGCATGATCTCGCTGGCTCGCCTAGCCTTGATGGTGTGTAGGGTTGGGCAGGTCTGGTGGGCTGCTCCCTCTGTCGAGTAGCACTTGTTAAGGCCTTCGGTGTAGATCTGTCGGAGGCGGAGAGGGACAGTGGTTAGCTCAAGATAACCTCAAGATAACCTCAAGCTCTGGGTGCTGGGGGAAGGGAGGACTAAAGAGAAGGGGTAAAGTGTGATGAAGAAGGTTTTGGGGGATACAATGAGTCATAAAGAGAGGGGTATGGAGGGTACAATGTGTGATGAAATGAGATTCGGAATGTATAATGAGTGAATAAGTAAACGTAATTAAAATACATTATTTGTCGATTCCAGGAGGCAGTGAAACAGGTGGAACTGATAACAGCCTGGAAAATTCACTTACCCACCCACTCACACACTTATTCACTCACTCACTCACTCACTCACTCACTCACTCACTCACTCACTCACTCACTCACTCACTCACTCACTCACTCACTCACCTGTATGACGTTGCGTGAGTGAAGGGAGATGTGGAAACACCTGAAGCAATCCTCGCCGCCTGTGTGGTCGCGGAGGATGACATTGTTGTTGATCTTCCTGTGGCACACTCCCCATACTGGTATGGCGTCCGGCAGGATGGTCACCTGTGGGGAGGTGGAGTTGGGGTCAGTGGCTGGTGGGGGAGGTGGCTGGTGGGGGAGGTGGCTGGTGGGGGAGGTGGCGGAGGTGGCTGGTGGGGAGGTGGCTGGTGGGGGAGGTGACTGGTGGGGGAGGTGGCTGGTGGGGGAGGTGGCTGGTGGGGGAGGTGGCTGGTGGGGGAGGTGGCTGGTGGGGGAGGTGGCTGGTGGGGGAGGTGGGGGAGGTGGGGGAGGTGGCTGGTGGGGGAGGTGGGGGAGGTGGGGGAGGTGGCTGGTGGGGGAGGTGGGGGAGGTGGCTGGTGGGGGAGGTGGGGGAGGTGGGGGAGGTGGCTGGTGGGGGAGGTGGGGGAGGTGGGGGAGGTGGCTGGTGGGGGAGGTGGCTGGTGGGGGAGGTGGGGGAGATTGATGGTGGGGGGAGGTGGATGGTAGAGGAGATTGATAAGGTTGAGAAGATGGCCGAGGTGGATGGTAGGGGATATGGGGAAGGTTAATGGTAGGGAACGTTGGGGCGGTTAATGGTAGGGGAAGTGGGGGAAGGTGGAGCCAGTGTATGACAAGATTTTTAATTCCAATTTTCAGAGACAGAAATTCTGTAAATAGGCTGATCAAGACTCCCCCCCTAGGCCTACTACTGACCTTCCCCCAGAATGCGACCCACAACAGTCGCCAAACTCCCGAGTACGTATTATCTACTAAGGGGTGAACAAAGGCATCAGGCAAAAGGGAAGCGTGCCCAACCGTTTGCGCCACAACATACCTGGGAGTACTGGTGGACGGAGCCCTCGGAGATGCTGGAGATGCTGGACTGAGTGGCGAAGATGCCCTGGTACTCCACTGGAAAATAGCACACGCCCGCCGCTGTAAATGGACCAAAACACAGACACATTAACCTCGAGGGTTCGAGCACACACAAGGAAGAGGAGGAGGAGGAGGGACGAGGAAGAGGAGGGACGAGGAAGAGGAGGAGGGACGAGGAAGAGGAGGAGGGACGAGGAAGAAGAAGGAGGAGCGGTGAATCAAAGCGGCGCCGGGGAAATAGGTAGAGATGATGGTGATGTTGGCATGAGCACCTGTAATTTCCGAGTGGAGGTGAGCGATGGTGGTCCTCCTCCTCCTCCTCTCCCTACCCCCCCCCCCCATTCCTGCCCCCCTACCCTCAACCCCTCACACTCTGATGATGGGTGAGATGACCGGGATGTGGCGGGAAGGGGGTAAGAGAGGGCAGGTTTGCTGGGGTATGGAGAGAGAGAGAGAGAGAGAGAGAGAGAGAGAGAGAGAGAGAGAGAGAGAGAGAGAGAGAGAGAGAGAGAGAGAGAGAGAGAGAGAGAGAGAGAGAGAGAGAGAGAGAGAGAGAGAGAGTAAACACAAACCATGACAGGCTTCCTTAGATAACCCAGTTCTGCTTTCATGTAGTCTACAAGCAGCAGTCACATCAGACAACCGCCTTAACAGTAGACATTAATGGTAGACTTACCACTCTACGGGTTGTTAAGACACTAACCCCTTAAGTGGTTATTAACAGCTGTTCCTGATATTGGAGACCATCAATATTACTCTCATTGATGCGTAGAGTCGCGGTGCCAGCTACAAGTGCCTGCAGGTGACGACGGAATTTTAACCGAGTGCCAACAGCGACTGGCACCTGGGTCACAGGTGCTTACAGGTGTTGGTAGCTTCTTACAGAGGCTCTACAGCCTCCACCTGCGCTGCAGCAGTTGGCATTTGGAGACTAGAGGTGTCTATTTTATCTCCTGGCTAGTCTATCACATATGTCTTGCGCCACACTGCCTTCTCTTCTCTTCTATTCTCTTCTCGTTCTTGTAGGCTTACGTAGTCTCTCCGGCTTGGCGCCTTCTGTTGCTAATTACTTCTTAATTCCTATCTCTTCCTCTTATTTTGTTAATTTTTGTTTCGTATTCACTCTTCACCACTTTATTGTATTTTTGTTTTTGTTCATGCATTCCCTTTTTCCTTATTTCAACCCTCTCCCCCCCCTCCCTCGTTCTTCCCAGCTGGTCAACACCACCACCTTCCTTACAGCAGGTGGTGACGGCCTAACCAAAGCCAGGTGGTGACGGTCTAACCAAAGCCAGGTGGTGACGGTCTAACCAAAGGCAGGATACAGGTATCACTGTTGACGTGTCACTATGCTCACTAAGGGGCGGTTTGTTGACATCTGGCCCAATGTCCTCCCACCCTCCCCCTCCTCCTTCTTCCCCCCACTCCGGACACTCAAACAGGCACATATAGCACATATATACACACACATATATCCCCCCCCCACCTCCCGGTATATGGGATATATATATACCAAACTAACCCACCATAACCACCCACTTACTACAACCAACCACAACCCTCCCTCCATGTAATACAATCACCCACTCAGTACAACCAACCCCCATCTCACAGGAGTTATATATATTTTTGTAGACTCTGAATTCGACATTTTTGGAAGTGGTCAGATCCCAGAGAGAGAGAGAGAGAGAGAGAGAGAGAGAGAGAGAGAGAGAGAGAGAGAGAGAGAGAGAGAGAGAGAGAGAGAGAGAGAGAGAGAGAGAGAGAGAGAGAGGACAATTGAAATATCAAGCGAGGTGGTTCTTGTGGGAGGTGCCGATGGTGGGGGGGGGGCTGTGATAGCGAGGTTTGTACAAAGGCTCACAACTGTTGTGGAATTTCCGGTTTTGTGAATTATCGCTCAGGTGTTATATTAGCTGCGTTATCATGCTGTGGAGGAAGGTTGGGATGAGAGACACGAGAGAGAGAGAGAGAGAGAGAGAGAGAGAGAGAGAGAGAGAGAGAGAGAGAGAGAGAGAGAGAGAGAGAGAGAGAGAGAGAGAGAGAGAGAGAGAGAGAGAGAGAGAGAGGGGGGGGGATACACATGACTGACCAACAAGGAGTCATATATCACACTGTACACACGGAGAGACATCAACACAGGATATCCTACTATCCTGCAAGTTAATATCCTTCGCCAGGCCCAATGACCACACGCACGCACGCACAATACACACACATTGGTATTCCTGTGCACACACACACCACACGTACACACACACACATGCAAAATAGGCCCCTCCTCTCTCTCGAGACACCCACAAGGACGTTAGACGACCCTTACTGGATGTAACTACAGTAAGCCGGTCGGCCGAGCGGACAGCACGCTGGATTTGTGATCCTGTGGTCCTGGGTTCGACCCTAGGCGCCGGCGAGAAACAATGGGCAGAGTTTCTTTCACCCTATGCCCCTGTTATCTAGCAGTAAAATAGGTACCTGGGTGTTAGTCAGCTGCTACGGGCTCCTTCCTGGGGGTGGAGGCCTGGTCGAGAACCGGGCCGCGGGGACACTAAAGCCCCGAAATCATCTCAAGATAACCTCAAGAAGCCAGTAGAAGCAACTAGGAAGACACCTGAGGCAACGTTTTGCCAGATTCTCAAACGCGGAATTAACAATATACAAAGGATTTGGGAGTCACTCTCCTGAAAGGCTGGTCCTGGAGCTGAAGCTTGGTCCTTCAAACTCTGCTAGGTAAGTGCTCTCACACTCATAAATACACACACACACAGGGCGCTGGTGGCTGAGTGGACTGCACGCTGGATATGTAGTCCTGTGGACTGGTGTTAGATTCTTGACACCGTCGGAAACAGATGGGGCAGAGTTTCTTTCACCCTGATGCCCCTGTTACCTAGCAGTAAATAGGTACCTGGGAGATAGACAGCTGTTACGGGCTGCATCCTGTGTGTATGTGTGTGCGTAGGAGAGAGAAACATATAGCAGATATGATAGCACAAAAGTATATCGGGTAATCAGTATGTATATTAAACAAGCGACGGTTAGAAAGGCGGGGTCCAAGAGCTAACAGCTCAATCCTGCAGGCGCATATAATAAATACACTCATATACACACACATACACACTCATACAACCATCAATGCCAAAGGTAAACCATTGTATACGCATACTTCTCTTCTACAAACACTGTACAAGTGGCTACCACCAACACCACCACCACCATCACCATCACCTCAGCGTGTCGGCCGACGACGCTGGTCCTCTGGGAAACGCCTGGATGTCGATGCTTTATCAATTATTACTGAGCCGATGGTGGTCGATTGTTTCTGCCTCTGGCGGGTCGACTAGACCACTACGGGGGTCGAGTGGACCACAGGGTGGGACAAGTGGACCACAGGGTGGGCCAAGTGGACCACAGGGTGGGCCAAGTGGACCACAGGGTGGGCCAAGTGGACCACAGGGTGGGCCAAGTGGACCACAGGGTGGACCAAAATAATTTCCATTTTAAATATTGTTATCATGTCTTCTCTGTTTTTCTCTCACTCGTTCGTTGTAGTTAAGTGCCGTCAGCTCTGCAACAAGCTGTCTCTATGTCCCTTGTCCCATATCTCTAGACTTTTAAAATTCCATCTTTTTTAAGATGTGTATTCCTGGCCAGCGCTGCATGCTCGATGGTTTGTCTTATGTACGTTGTGTACGTTGTTTTGAAGGCCTTCTTGCGTACGCCTAAAGATGATTAATGTTTTCCTCTGGTGATGTGTTTGTGGTTATTCCAAGTTATTTTGTTGCTCTGATTACGATCGCTGTCGCGATGTTAAACTACTTTAACCATCTTGAAGTTATCACCATAGGGCCATCTCTCTCATGCTTCCATTCACATTACTTTGCACTAATAATGGTTTAGGTCTAGCAACCATCTTTCCGCTCATCACTGAAGCGCGTCAAATGTCTCCCTGTAAACGTCAGAATTCTGTTCAAATTTATCTCCTTTAGTTGTATCATCAGTGAATGATCCCATTTTAATACATTTGTGTTTACACCTTCTATTTTACCAGCTCTTTGTTTACATTGTTCGCCATAATGACAATGTGGGAAAAGCGCGGGAAACAATTACAGGAAATAGTGGAGTATAACCGACCTAAAGGAGCACCACATAGGTTATTCTAGCATAGTTATCCGTCTATAGATTACCCAGTCTTCCCACACCACAGCTAAACCACCTTTGCCTGGGCTAACCAACAACAAACAGCTCGTACAGCACGCTAACAACGGGAATACAAGGGGCCAAAGACTGGTTAGAGGTTAATGTATTCGTCCTCACCCGCCCAGATTAGTGTCATGTGCACAGGATACGAACGCGGCCTCCGTAACAGGGATATGGCACCACACCCCCAGCCCTCCGCCTCTGAATGCGTTTCCTTGGCGTGGACTTAGGGTACGTTGACACTCCATCACCACCACTCCGCTATGCACCGAGAGTTTGTGCTCAATGGTGGTGATTTTTTTTTTACTCAACTACAAGTTTGTTCGAGATAAATGATGCATTTAAATGGAGGTGTTCGTTTAAAATACAAGTGACAATGAATGCATGGGAAGTTATATTTGCAGGTGTTGAGAGTCGGCGGCATGGTTGGGGGCGCTAATGGCTGGCAGGCAGGTGTGTGTGTGTGTGTGTGTGTGTGTGTGTGTGTGTGTGTGTGTGTGTGTGTGTGTGTGTGTTCACCTAGTTGTGCTTGCGGGGGTTGAGCTCTAGCTCTTTTGGCCCGCCTCTCAACTGTCAATCAACTGATTTTTTTTCCACACACACACACACACACCTATTTACAGAGGTCAGGCACTGATTTCCTCCTTTTCCATCCATGAAATTCTCTCTCATATTCCCTTTCTCTCTCCTCCCTCTTCCACTTCTTTGTTCACCGTGTTTCTTCCTCCTCCCAACCATTCGTTCCTAGAATCCCTCCTTCCACATTCTACTGTACGTGATTCACTCGTGATTGGAGTCACTCGTTATTGGAGTCACTCGATATTGGATTCACTCGTTATTGGAGTCACTCACTATTGGAATCACTCGATATTTGAGTCACTCGATATTGGAGTCACTCGTTATTGGAGTCACTCGTTATTGGAGTCACTCGATATTGGATTCACTCGTTATTGGAGTCACTCACTATTGGAGTCACTCGATATTGGAGTCACTCGTTATTGCATTCACTCGTTATTGGAGTCACTCGTTATTGGAGTCACTCGTTATTGGAGTCACTCAATATTGGAGTCACTCGTTATTGGAGTCACTCGTTATTGAAGGCATCGTTATTGGATTCACTCGTTTTCACTTTCCTTATCTTATCACGTCCCCCAAATGATCCATAAACTGAAGTATATAACAGGAAAATCATCTTTTTCCATCACTCACACAGTTTAGGACTCATAAAACTATAACATTTTAGAAGCAATTCTTATATCACATTTTTTTCCTCGAAGCCATTATTGATCTTACTAATTATTGATCTATTATTGATTGAGCCAAGTATGACTAACCATCCTGCGAGATGGAGACTTTTATTACCACTGCTATCTTATTCACTCTTGTGTTGATGATATCCTCAAAATGCACCCGGAGTCTGCCAGTGCAGACTGCCCATCACATGCCTCTGTTTGACTAACCATCCTGCGAGATGGAGACTTTTATTACCACTGCTATCTTATTCACTCTTGTGTTGATGATATCCTCAAAATGCACCCGGAGTCTGCCAGTGCAGACTGCCCATCACATGCCTCTGTATGACTAACCATCCTGTGTGATGGGGATTCTTTAGCATCACCTAGTTAGCTTTTTTGACACACTGTACTCCACTTCATATAGTCTAGGGTAGCTGCACTAATGCGGATGTACGTAAATCTGTGTATCTATGTATTTACGTATGTAGGTTAGCTTAGCATTTTCAAAGCACCGAATCACCTTCTGTGGTTGAGTGTTCAATAAACCCTTGAACTATATGTTTAACACATCTCTAACCCTGTCCATGGAAGACAGAAGAAAATGTATATATGCTGGTTAGCATTGTAAATGTGTGGCCACGTCTGTGGTAGAAAATAATAATAAAAAAATAAAAAATGCAGATGTACCTCATGTATTAATAAAAAAATGATAAAAACTCAAAACTGGGCTCCCAGTTAAGGGAGATTAATGGGTAAAAGTATCATAACTGAGTTCGAATTGCTATCTTTTCTTTCATATATTACTGTTATCTTGGGAAATTTTCAACGTGGTCTTCTGTAACAAAGTCGCAATATACTATTTTTGTTTCCTAAAGGATCATTTATTTTTTTATTGATAAAATAATTAACTATGTAGTGAGTAGGATGGAGATCCATTTTTGTTTAAATATGTATATGTGCCCTTCAGAAAATTGTTTATTTTGCTGATTTTAACTAGACATTAACAGCCGTTGTTTTTAATTTAATTGATTTAGTCACTGTTGCTTCGTTTTTACTCTTTCATCTTTTTTGTTGACGTTCTCTTTCGTCTCCTCGTCTTCCTTCTATTTCGTCGCTTCGTTAATCCTTTTAATTTAATTAACCATCTGCGTCTCTCCAATTACCGTTTCCTAGCGCTAAAGATAGCGAAGTTGAGGGGTTCCTAGCGCTAAATATAGCGAAGTTGAGGGGTTCCTAGCGCTAAAGATAGCGAAGTTGAGGGGTTCCTAGCGCTAAAGATAGCGAAGTTGAGGGGTTCCTAGCGCTAAAGATAGCGAAGATGAGGGGTTCCTAGCGCTAAAGATAGCGCCGTTGAGGGGTTCCTATCGCTAAAGATAGCGCCGTTGAGGGGTTCCTAGCGCTAAAGATAGCGCCGTTGAGGGGTTCCTATCGCTAAAGATAGCGCGGTGTTGCCTGCGCTCATCCTCCTTGCTTAGCGCTCCTCTTCTGGCACGCACGAACGCAAGCGGCGGAAGCTGCACTCCGGAAGAGGAAGTGGGAGGAAGCCAGTTACAGAGGAAGGGAGGGAAAGAGAGAGGGAGGGAGGGAGGGAGGGGAGAGAGGGAGAGAGAGAGGGAGGATAGGGAGGGAGGGAGGAAGGGAGGGAGAGGGAGGGAGGGAGAGGGAGAGAGAAAGGGAGAGAGAGAGAGAGGGAGGGAGGGAGGGAGGGAGGGAGGGAGGGAGGGAGGGAGGGAGGGAGGGAGGGAGAGGGAAGAGAGAGAGAAGGAGAGAGAGGGAGGATAGGGAGGGAGGGAGGGAAGGAGGGAGGGAGGGAGGGAGGGAGGGAGGGAGGGAGGGAGGAAGGGAGGGAGGTTAGGGAGGGAGAGGGAGAGGAAGAGAGAGAGGGAGAGAGAGAGAGGGGGAGGATAGGGAGGAAAAGAGGGAAGGAGGGAGGGAGGAGAGAGAGAGAGAGAGAGAGAGAGAGAGAGAGAGAGAGAGAGAGAGAGAGAGAGAGAGAGAGAGAGAGAGAGAGAGAGAGAGAGAGAGAGAGAGAGAGGGAGGGAGGGAGGGAGGGAGGGAGGGAAGGAAGGAAGGAGAGAAGGAGGAAGAGCGGGAGAGAGAGAGAGGGGAGAAAGGGAACAAAAAAGAGAAAAAGAATAAGCGGGATAGAGAGAAAGAGAAAAAGACTGAGGCAAGAAAGAGAAATAGTGAGAACGCGCTAGGGAAAGAGAGTGGCAGGGAAGGAATGAGAGAAGGAAATGAGGAAACAACGGAAGAGGAAAGGCGATAGAATAGAATAGGATAGAGAGGAAATGAATAGAGATAGAACACACGGGAGTCACTGCGATGTTATTAAAAAAAACATTCTTAATCGTAAACATTCTTAATTAACGCAAGATCGAAACAGCGAATAGAATAGACGAGATGAGACAGTAGAAACTGATACAATATACAATTTACTCAGTAGATAAGACAAGAAACAAGGGGGCCAGATTCACGAAAGCACTTACCCAAACACTTACGAACCTGTACATCTTTTCTCAATCTTTCTCAATTATTAAACAGTTAATAAGCTCCGAAGCACCAGGAGGCTGTTTATAACAATAACAACAGTTGAATGGGTAGTTTTCATGCTTGTAAACTGTTTAATAAATGCAACCAAAGCCGTCAAAGATTGAGGAAAGATGTACACGTTCGTAAGAGCTTGCGTAAGTGCTTTCGTGAATCTGGCAAAAGGTTTCAAGTTTCAGGAATTAGAATCCCACCCCCCCCCCCAAAAAAAAAGCATTCGTACGCCCAAGTATGAATCAAATTGTTTTCGTTCGGGGCTTTGCTTGCTGGAGTGAGATTGGTTCGGTTGTACTTCCAATGTTTCGGACCAAATTACGAAACAGACGGTTTGGAACGAACGAATTTGATCATCCCAATAAATACATCTGAAATCATTCGCGTTACTAAATTAAACAGATCACTATTACATCAGAAAAACAAAATATACTAATACTGGCCCTTGGCTCGGAACTGAGGGAGTCATTATTTGGTTCACACGCTTCGAATCCCACC